>NW_010326634.1:0-49666 GCF_000700745.2 Antrostomus carolinensis | reverse complement strand
TCCTGCATTCTGTGCATATAGCTAGGAAGCTGAAAGGGGCCAAAAGGTACAGAAAACAGCAAAGCCTTTCAAATCCTCCAACAGCTCACAAGCATCACGATCATCTCAAAAATATTTCAGGATTCCAAATTAACTGAAAATTGAGGTCAATATTTTTTGTACCACTCTAGCAGTTCAAAGACTTCTCCATTTGTACTCCTTGTAAATGCTGCTCTATCAAACTCTTTCGTCACCACCTTGCCACTGCTAAGCTAGAGAGGAGAAAAATGGGGAGCCCAAGAAATAAGTGTAATAGATCTACTGTCAAAATTGTGTTTGAGGCAATCAATCTGTAAAATGACCTAGGAGGGGTTCCTACGGAACCTCAGCATGTTGTATCTGCTGGGTTTGGATACTAATATATTCAGTTTTCAGAATTCAAAATTGAAGCAAAGAGTTAGTTGGATATTTTTTATTTTTTGTTTTAGTCATATTCAAGTCAGGCTGCACATTGTGATTATCTGGAGAAAGCTACACTCTCTGGACACAAGATCTGTCAGATGCAGAAGCAACAACTTCACTAAGGTGAGCTCTGAATTAACAATGTGGACTGAAATATTAAAAGTCTGTCCCAAGTAAAGAGGGCAGTTATGGTTAAACCAGGGTCCAGAATGCAGCTGAGTTCTGGACTGAAGCTTCAGTTTTGTCTTCCCTCAGACTCCGTCTGTGATTTCACTATCAATGTGAAGAGGTACAGGAACTTTATTTCCTCATGGATCATACCAAGGCAGTGATACCTATTAGCACCCTCTGTCTGTTTAGACTGACACTGTAAATCATGTCCCCACTGAAACTAGTTCATCATTTAATCTTCCATAAGGTGCTACCAAAATACAAATAATGCAGGCTGCCTTGGAGAGCTATCTCACCTTGATGATGTAGAGAATGGTAGAAGAATTTTACCTGAAAAACCTTGTACTTTGGAGTCTTTGTACCACTACGGATAGCAGAAGATATATCTGAAATATAGAAAAAAGCATAAACTAGACCAGAGGCTTTGCCCAGTCAAGGTTCTCATGAGTATCTCCTGCATGTCAGTTTCTGGTGGAGTGGAGCAAAGTTAAGCTATATATTTTTCCTAAAAAAAGAAACAATGCAGATGGTCTCCTTATAATCATGATGTTCAAGTAAAAAAATGGAGTAATAAACCTGTGATTCTGTGATTCTATTTTTTCTGCTTGGTGACAGGCAAATACCACTCCATATAAAATCCAGAAGACTTCATATATCCTTTCAATAGGATTTGGTTCCAGTAATCACTGAGTTCAGTTTAAAAGAAGTTATTTGAATGAAATTTAGGCAAAGAGGAGAGGCAAAAATAGAAGATAATACAGTTAGTTACAAGGTCAGTTATCTGTCCAAAACAGTATTTCCTTTTGGCCAAATGGATTTTAATGTCAAAAGATTTTTTCATCTGACCATGCATCAAAGCACTGTTTGTAAAAAGTTCTCAGTGCTTTAAATGTTTGACAGGAATTGGAAACAAGAGAGAAGTAGTTTTTTCAAAGCTCTTCAGTATGTGTAAACAACTTGGTGTCTGATTCTGTTTGTAACTTTGACACTTTTTCCTTGGGTAAAACACCCATATAAATGAGTGCATGGGAGGCACAGGGACAGGAGAAGGAATGAAATTGAGATCCTTTGGGCTACTGAATATATGAATTCCTTTTAATGAGATTTTGATTACAAGCAGTAGTGCCTCGGAGCAAAAACTACAGCAATAATCTCTAATGTATTATTTTGGAGGAGAAATTTAAACATTATAATGTTAATCCAATGAATGTCCATTTAGGCTAGCTAATGATGAAACACTGTATATTACATAATGCTAACCACCTAATATAAGGAAAGATGTCTTTTATGGGATTATGTAAAAAGAGATCAGTTACATCAAGAATGCAGTCACTCATTTGGAAACCTTCCCATTTACTGAGTCTCAGGAATCATGGGGAATCAAAAACAAATATCATGAGATCATTTCCCCCAAGTAAAATTGAAGTATGTGATTTATTGACTATTATACAAAATGAAAAGGAGTTCAATCCCACATCCATATCCTCTCACATGGTGACGTCTGGCTATAAAAAGAGACCAATAAACAAAATTTTTTTGATTGGAAGATCCCAGTTCTTTCATTATGGAGACATGTTGTAAAGGGGAAATGGTAGTATTTTACATTACTGCCATCTTTTTGTGAGAGGGATGCAAAACTTCCGAAATGGGTGAATTCACTTGACAGTTCTCCAATATCAGTTCAAAATTCACAGCACTCCTGAAATCTAATTCCTTTGGTTTCTTCATTTGCCTGTTTCTCCATCCTGTTGCCCCTCAGCAGTAGGACCAGTAGCAAGTGCTGTTTGTTCCTACACATCCCAGTAGAGGATGCCATCCAGAAAAGAGGATAAAGGGTCCAAGGATCTGGACTAGGTCTTGCAAGGAGACAGTCTGCAGTAAGGAAAGCAGGTTAGGTTTTTTTGTTGTTTTTTTTTTTTTTTAACAACCATCTCAAGCTGAGTTAAGTGAATAGAGGAGAAAACTGCACATCTGCCACAACAGAGTGGAATGAGTTGCTGTCTGTTGTGCCTGCAGAGCTAAGAAATCTGAGCAAAAAGAGCAGTCCCCAGACAAAAGCTGGAACAAGCCAAGGTGTGTCTGGGAATCCTGGGTGGGTGTATGATAGCCTGATCTTCTCTCCTTTGTATATCATTTCCCCTGACACAGGAAAAGGAATGACTTCCCCACAGTGGATAAAGCAATTGCTCCACAGGCTAGTGACTTTAGAAAAATATTTTATGCTTTTCTGATTTATTTTAATAGGGTTTAACTGTTGGAAATGAGGGAAGCTAACATGTGCCTGTCAGAATAGTCAGTGGAATACTGGTGAGCTCTTCATGTTCCTTGGTGGAAACGCAGCAGTGTAGAAACTGTCAATGCTGCAGACCTGCTGTTTGAAACTCACTACCCTGCTTATTTAGTGGATCACATAAGCCACTGCCAAGGCTAAGATATGGAGCCTGAGTTTCATACAAGACTCCATCTGCATTCTACAGCCCAAAATCTATAGAGGAAACATTCTGACACGGCTGAATGAAAATGAGTATCGCTTCTGTATTAAGATGGACTCCGAGATGTACTAAAAAACACTCCTGTGCCTCTGGAGAAAAAAAGCTTATATGGACAGTGGATGCAGTGGGAACACGACAAACACTGTGCTGAGCAGAAGATGCTGCAGGATAGCACAGGAGCAGCTGCCCGTCAGCCAGAGCGGCCTGACTGGGATGAAGTGACTTTCATGCAGCTCTCGCAGACACACGGTGCCTCCACACAGGAAAATGCAGGTTCAGCTCTGCAGCAGAGCCAGGGTATTACACCTGAGGCACTAGCTGGGCTCCTCCAAACACCCACTGATTTGGGATAGGAGGAAAACACATAACATCTTCCAAACTGGGCTCCTGGGTAGAATGTACAACACGCACAAGACTTTTATGTGAAACAAAAATCTACTTTATGGAATTTCCTGGTCACTGGGCTATAGCAAGAGGAAGTTTCCTTTTCTTTCAGTAGCTTAAGGAATTACTGTGTTAAATCTACCATGTGGAAAAAGCCTCCCCATAAAAGCTGAGGAGATGCCCCCATCCTGGCCCAGCCACACCTGCCCGCTCGGCTGAGAGCGGGGCTATGACCGGCAGGAGAACTGCGAGTGCACCAATCAGAGAGAGCCCCAGCTCCAGCTCCAGCCCCAGCTCCAGCTCCAGCTCCAGCTCCAGCCCCAGCCCCAGCTGGATTGGCTGAGCCTGGCTGAAGTGGCTACAAAATGGTGGCGGTGAAGGGCTGGGGCTTGCTGCCACCTGAGGAACAACAGCTCTCCAAGCACCTTTTGACTTGGCCAGCCAGGCAGTTGGGACTGAGGTGAGGATGATGATGATAATATGCATGTGGGTACATCTTTCTTTCCTTTGATGAAGGTGTGCAATGGTTTAATGCTCCTTGGCTGCTGGCACTGCCATTCCTGAGGGCTTTGGGTGGGTGCTGAGCTGCCATTTGCCATAGGAGCCAGAGACAAGGACAAGGTTTGTGGCTGGGGATCTGGTGCTCGGGTCAGAGGGGTCCTGCAGGGCTGAATGACAGTTGCAGTAGGAGAGGACCAACTCCTGATGGTCTGCTGGGCTTTGGTGTCTTGATCAGTTTACCAAGCAGGGGTTGATGGGGATCCCTACATGCTGGGGAGAATGCCTACTGCATTCATTTGTCAGGGTCCTTGCTTTCCCCGAAGAGGTAAGTTTTGCTGTGGATGAAGGCTTTTGTTTGTGGTTATCTTTATTCCTAGTCTTCTGGGAATTGCTGTTAATTGCATAAAAAGCAATTTACATGACTTTCTTGTGAGTTCTCTTAGCCTGTTTGCTCCTAACCTTTTAGCAAGTGCAGTTGGTTTTAGCTGGAGAACAATTAAATGCTATGGGTCACACCTGCCAAAAATTAAAGGCGAAACCAGTAACCAGCCAGGTGTAGAGATTGGGAGAGCTGCAGAAATTAGGGTTATAATTGAACCCAGGTGTTCCATGGCCAGGTGGTTTTCTGTTAATGCTGCAGAGCCTGAGTGAACCTACAGACTGAAAATGTCTGGAGACATTTGAGATGGGAGGTAGTAAATAGTGATTCGGGATGTGGGGCTCTGGGGTGTGAGGATGGGGGCTGCATCCTGAACAGGACTCTGTTCACGGTCTAGGCTTCCATGAGCTCCAAAGGTGCACACGTTGAGAAACTGTACTTAGAATGACACATTTACTGGCATTGTCAGCTGATGTTTTTATGATATAATTAAATAGCAATTACTTTCCTTCCTTCCTTCCTTCCTCCTCTGTCTTCCTACAGAGAGTTGTGAAAAGAGCACGTTGAGATCTATTCTTGGTGAAACTGCAATTGCGCTTTTTTTTTTTTAATTATTTTAGCAGTCAATTTATCTGCGTAAATCCAAAATAAGAAACCTGGCAGCACATTTTGGGGGCACCCAATCTGACGTTAGTTTTGCTGGGTCAGTAATAGTGCATTAGAAATCACTGAAACAGATATTTGTTGGATTTTTAAAACATTCTATATACTTTTCCAAAAATGAGAGCTAATAAGTGTTCATTGGGTATTAATATATATTAGACTACTGCCTTTTGAATTTTGTTCTTGCTGTAAAATTAGTTTATTTGAGTTAACTTCATGCCCTTGTCTTCAAAGTTCCCAGATATTTTGTGTCATTAGATTACAAAGTGAAGGTAATTTGTGATGGTCAGACTGACTTGCTTGTCTCCCACTTTCCTCACACAAATACTTCCGTAGATCCATTTGTGTGTGTATGACTTTACATGTGTAACTCTACTTTAACTTATTCCTGTAAAATACTTATATCCTTATTAGAAAGGTACTTATATAGTTACCCTCAAGGAAACAGCTGTCTTGAAATGTAAAGCTTGACCAAGCTGTAGCTCAGCAATGTTTGTTTCTCCTGCATTGCAAAGTAACATCAGTTTAAAGCACAAGGCATCTGTCCTTAAAAGTTTTCCCACAGTAGGTTCCATATAAAATTCCAAATTATTCACCCTGAGTAATTTATCAACTATAATCTTTCTTTCTGCTGCACCCTGCTTACTCTGAAGACTGTGGCCCTGTCTTTATTTAGTACCTGATGTTTTCTCTGTCCTTCAAATGAGATGTAAAATTAAAGAAAAAGACAAGACATCTTTCGTGTCCTTTAAAGACAAAGCCACATTTTTTGGAAAGAGTCAGCTCCCATACTGATACCTAATTGAAGTGAAGCCACATTTGTTTTCTGGCTACACAACTGGAAGGTCTCACTGGGAACAAAGGGATGTTGCTAGAGAAGAACTTGAGCCCTTGAAAATCTGGTTGTCATTTTATTCATCCCTAGTACACCTCTGCTAGAAGGAAAAATTCCCAAAACCTAATGGCTTCTCCAGGGGAAAACAGTTTTGTTTTTCTTTCAGCTCATACATTTTTTTTTTGTAGTGTCTGTCTTTCAGTGTATTCAAACATTTTGTTATCTGTATTTTTTGAGATTAACATTGTTTCTAAGGAAGTCTTACAAAGCATTGACTATGATTATATCTATAATTATTTCTGATTTTTCAGCCCTGATGAAATTACTACCACTGTGTATCAGCAGAGTCAAAAGTGCTTTAGTACATCAGCTAATTTGTTGACAACATAGGTTAGTGGGAGTGTCAATAGAATGACAATCAAGCAGAATAAATCTTATGGCTCTCATTATACCTTTAATCAGGGTTAGCAGAAATAAATATAATGTAGATTGTTCAATCAGACAAAAGTAGTGTTAATCCAGTGTTCAGATTTGCTGTATATCCATCTCATTCTTTAATAACTATCAAACACTGTAGGTAGCGTGGACACATCTTATTACAGCTGTGACAAATACATTTGTTTGCTCTGTTATAGTTTACCAAATTGGCAGATGCTAGTGTAGTAAAAAAAAAAAAAGATAGGTTGGGTATATGTGCTGTTTATGGTATTGTCCATAGAGGTGCTGAATGGAGCAGAATGAAAATGGAGTTGGTTTTTTTGGTTTTTTTGGTTTTTTTTGCCTTGTGGCAACTATGAAATTCAGGGTGAAAATAACTGGTTTAGACTTTTCTTTAAAGCTGCATTAAGAAAATTTAAACTTTTTTTGTAACTGAAATTTTGGTTTAGGAATTTTGACTTCTTTGGTTTTTTGCTTTTTTACAATAAAAATGGAATAAATGTAAGTTAAAGCCAAATAATTTCAAAGAAAAATGTAAGTTTCAGTAGGAGACTTTTGGAAGAAGCATTTTGGAGTTTTCAAAAATAAATTTGAAATTTGGCAGAACAGGCTGTTCTTGAAATTTCACATCACTCTTTTGATGTGGAATCAGCATGTTAATTTTCTGGGAAAATCTTATTAAAAATTTTGACTGGTCACATATGATTCTGTAGGAGTCTGAAGAGAGAGAATCTTGCCAAAATCATAACACCCGTAGAGCTAGGCAAAATGCCTTTTAGCCACTGAGACCCAGTGCCTGTCAATAGTGCAAATAAAATAAATTGTGCATTGACTGAGACTGAAGCTGTGCTACCAACACCACCCATTTCTGCTGCTTTTTACTGTGTGCTTCCCACTTCCACTTCAGCTTGGATGATTATACGATAAAATAAAGTAACTAAGCAACACTGTGCATTGCAAAAGGCAGTTCTGAAATGCTCAGTGCACTGTACTCTGGGGCAGGTGGATGTGTTTGAGAAGTACTGAAGCAGATCTAACCTTAGTCAGAACTGCACCAGCTCCTGCATTGTCCACCCAGTCCCATCCCACTCTGAGACTTCTGTGCCTCTCTAAACCATCTAGATTAGGTATTTAAAGTTATTCCATATCAGTGCTTCCAGCTCACACACAACTGTAGTTCAGCACCAAAAAAGATATACAGGAGATAAGACTTAAAATATGTTCATAGCAATAGTTTAAATCACAAGAATAACTCAGTACAGAATGTTCCTGACTGCAGGGAACAGAATCCAACTCAAATATTGTCAGATTTCTGGAATCAGCAAAAGGTATTGAATGTTGGAGGTAGTTCAGAGAGAAGAGTGAGCTGTGGGAACTCATATAAAAGGAAACATTAAATGAGTAAAATACATATAGTTTGGCTGAGCAGTGGCTACAGAGAGACATAACAGCATACAAATGTTTGAAAGAGCTAAGCACCAAAAAGGGAGCAGAATTTTGAATGCTAAAAAGGGGTTTTTTTCTAGGAGTAATGGGTGAGGCTTTACACAGCCCTTAGTTCTGGAATACTGGGGTATTAGCCACACCAAGGAGCTCTGAACTGCCAGAACTACTAGACTAGTGGTAGCACCAAAGGAACTTCTTACTACTGGGCAGGCTTTTATTTTTTGACAAGTTGAATTTTCTGAATGTCATTCATTGCTTAGTTTTGGAAAAATGTGGCTGCCATCTCAGTCAACTTTTTTTTTTAATTGTGGTGTCTGTACTACCATTAATTCCAAAGAAGGCTATTTTGGTGGTAAAGAATTGAAAGACTTAATCTTTTATCCTGTCATAGTGCAGAGGACCACTGAACCCCACAATAGAGGATGTGCATTGGATATGCATTAAAGGCTTTACCTTGAGATGGAGATGAAAGCAACCATCTGCAGTCCCTTTTTAGAAAGGAGACCAGAACAAAAGGAGAACAGAACGGTACCTTTTGAGCTGCAGAGATCTTTCCAAGTCTCAGGGACTTGACCTTAAACTGAGATAAACATCATTTACACTTTGTACAGTTTCTGCTGAGAGGTTAGTCCACTCGACAAGGTGCTCCTCTTTGAGCTATCCATTAGCCAGGTAGAAAAACAGAGAAAGCCCTGAAAGTCCTGCTGTACATGTTTTTGTTATAAAAACTGTTCCATGTGATTTGTATCTTCATGATGTTTTTCTGTGTGTGTGTATATTGGGACACCACTTACCTTTCAAGAATAGCTTTTTTTAGCAGATCATTTTCACACACTGTATAAGATAAAAACTTGCATTACTTCAATGGTTGAATTAGTAGCAATTTGGCAACTGAAGAAGAACAGCACTTTATTGTGAAAATGCTTCTATAACCATTAGCAAATCTGATGTGGTGTTAGGCTTAACTGTTCCTTAAAACTGAAATTACTTGTCCTTGAAGATGCTGAATAATAGCAGATATCTCTGGGAGTAAACTACCGGGTCTGTCTAGCTTGTTATTGTGCTTCTTTTAAAAGTAGAGGGATATTTCAACGTGACATATCAAACCCACACAAAATTAGTAGTCGGAGAGACAGTCTTAGAAAAAAATATAAAATATATCATAAATATGATAGCTGGTGAAAGCAGAACTTCAGAAAAATTAGTTTCACTTGTGTGGAGTGGAGCCCTGAGTGCAGACTGTCTGGAACAAACTTGGGCTGCAGATCAAGAAGGTTTGACATTGGAGCATTCTTATGTTAGGTCTTTTGTTTTCATGTAGCAAACAAAACTTGAAAATGTGGAAGCAATTGGGCAAGGAGACCAGCTTAATGAATTTACTGAAAAATTCTTTGTCATAATGGACCAGAGGAGAATCCAGGTCCCTTTTATTTGTGTCTATTGCTATACTATCTCTTCTTCCTTAACAGAGGACCTTTTAAAAGGTTTCTCTCCTCCTTAACTTTTGCTAGGAAATAATATATTTGGATAAGAATCAGCCTTTCAAATCAGAATAAAGAACTTGAGGGAGATTTTTTGCTTGTTTTGAAATATCCCAATATCCTCATTGAAAAAGGTGAGAACATAATTTATTTGATAAAAGCTAGCTTTTTCTCATTGGAAGTTAAATATTTGGCATCATTTTGGCTTGTGTTTTCATCCAAAAATGGAAAGACTTTTCATTGGAAGCTTTAGGGGAGAAAACAAAAGCATTTACAAGCTATCATGGAAAATAGTATATGTTACTTGGCTAGAAGTCTTATAATACAATTCAGATAACTTGTTCAGGCAGAGAATTATAAATGCTGAAATCTTCATAGTTTTGTCATAGTTTTCCCTGAGGTTAATGGTTAAGTGTAAGTTCAGTGTTTACCGTTTACTTTTCTTAGAATGAAGCTTTCCAGAAATATGCAGAGCTGTCCAAAATGTGTTCTCTTTTAAATGCTACTTACAGTACACATACTAGTGTCTAAAAGTATATTTATAGTCTTACAAATGCATCTGCAAATAAAGATTGTACTGAAAATAGCCAGATTTTTATTTATTTGGGATGCCTAATAATGAGGCAGATGTATCCACACCCTGTTGTGAAAGCATCAGGAATTTATCATCTGTCCTTGCAAAGTAGAGACAAGGGCAAGTTGTGCTGTAGTATAAATAGGTGTGGTCCTTGAACCCATTTGCTCTTACTTATGTAGGTCAGGACACAATCCAGAGAGAAGTGCCTTCCCTTGCAGATTTGGTGGTTTTGTTGCTGCAGAACTCAGTAACTGCGGCCATTGAAGGAAAAATAAAACAATTAGTAACCCAAGTGAGCAACATGAGAAGCTGAAAGGAGCAGGCTAGTGAGGAATGACACAGATAGATGCCAGCAGTAGAGT
This sequence comes from Antrostomus carolinensis, assembly GCF_000700745.2. Taxonomy (NCBI): domain Eukaryota; kingdom Metazoa; phylum Chordata; class Aves; order Caprimulgiformes; family Caprimulgidae; genus Antrostomus; species Antrostomus carolinensis. The sequence goes on along the minus strand of NW_010326634.1, from coordinate 39,496 downwards.
GGGAAAATAAAGTAGAACATCTGTCCAATTTACCTAATTGTGTAATAAAAGTAAAAGAAATCTTACTTCTTGAAGTAGTGCATTGAAACTTCATGCAGAAAATATTCAAAGCATGGCACTATTTGAGAAAACGAAAGGTGATAATACCCTGGCAGGTTTTCTTTTGGTGAAGGTCATGACTGACTGTTTGAATTAGTGGCTGAATACTGAAACAAAGAGATCTGTTTTCTCTTTCCAAACTGCTTCTAACCATCTGAGTATGCTTTTCCCAATATGTGGAGTTCTTTCACTTTTTACCTTTTGTCTGTCTTGTGTAAATCTCAAGATCTTTTGGGGAGGGGTTGATTCAATTGCTATTGTAATACAAACAATATCTCATAATTTAAAAATCCAAGATAATGCTATGGTAAAAATTACTTATCTTGAGAAGCCTGTGCCTAAATATCAAGGCAATATTAGATAAGTAAGAATGAAAGTTTTTCAAAGCATGTGATGGATACGTGGGAGGGAAAGGTAGGGGGTCTTACTGCATTAGTAAGGGAATGTCCTGTTTGAAATTATTTCACTCCGTACTTGGCAGAAGTTTAGTCACCTGTGCCAGGAGGTGATGTAAAAAATAATAGATATGGCCAACTGAAACCTGTAAAATGAAATTCAAAAGACTATTTTAGTTTGCAAAATTTCCAACACAGACTTTTTTTCCCTAGATGTCTCTTACCTGGGAACTGTAAAGGGGAAACGTATTATAATTCAGATGAGAAGCGAGTTTTGAAATGTTGGTGTTTTCTGCAAGCTGAAAATTCTGGATTTTGACTCAAATCAACAGTGATCCAACACAGCATGGGTAAGTACTGCATATTCTGAGGCCAGAATGTGTTGCATTCTTTACCATGCCAGCTATTAGCAAAAAATGAAGAAACAGAATTTTTGAGTTATGCAAGAAATTGGGCTTTGGATTCCTAGTAATGATAAAACTAATTTTATATCCAAAAAATTGGACTATACCCCCTTGGAGAACAATGAAGAGAGTGAAAATCCCATAGACAATGAATGTTGAAAGCTGTATAATAGTCTTATCACTTTCTGTAGCAGCCTTGGTTGAGAGAGCTGTAATTAATTATAAGAAAATGACAAATGGTCAAGGCTGTGCTGAAGGCAGTGGCCCTGGTACTTGACATTGTAATGCAACAGGGGAAAAGCTTTTCAAATCAAGGTTGTGTTAATTTATTAGGCAGCTATTAGGTGCCAAGTTGAATAAAAGGAAGAAAAAAGGTGGAATGCTACTGCAAATAATATACATTTGGGGGATTTTTATCATCTGTATGCTTTAAAGAAGTAATTTTATTCATCTGGCTGCTCCAGATGCTTGTTTACATGTCAGTCACACCTCACACATTAGGCCACTAATGAAAATCCATACATCGTTATTAGTTGATTATATCCTATAGTGTCAGTGGAGTAAAATCTTAGTTTGGCCACAAGTGGGTTCAGTTTCTTGTCAGTAAACTACAAGTCTTTCACATTCTATCTAGTCTAGTTCTTGTCAAAATACTTCCTTCAGCTCCTCTGATTCTTTATACATGCACTCTGTAAAAATCAGCAGTCCCATGGTTAAATTGTTGGGTAAGTGCTCAGGGAAGGGAGATTCCAGCCTTGCTGGGTTGTTGACTTAGGTGGCTGCTTATTATGCTTTTTTCTGTCTTGCTTATTTCAAACATAATTCCTAATGCCAGGCGCTTCTTTTTTTAGCTGTACAGGTCCCAACAAAGCTTTCAATAGGAGTAAACTTATGCAAAATATTAATATTTGCATGTAAACTGAAGTGAGCTGTTTGCTTTCAGCATGCCCTAGCACGCCTCTTAGGAGGGATTTGTTCTTTTTTTGTAGATGCTAGCAAACATGGTAAAAGCCATTGACTGAAGCCAAGTGAATAGTGTGTGACAAGCAGTGTCCAAGAATCCTGGCTCCCTGTCTTCTTTCAACATTAATACGTGGTCCTTGGAAAATGTCATTGTGTTCTCAGTCCTTAGAGAGCATCATGATACTATCCAAATGGGCTTGTGGAGGAAATGGGCCTTTAAAGGCCAGGAAATATTCTACTAATTCTCCCTCAGCAACAGCATATGAGCATTTAGCACAGATGCTGCTCTAATTATGATACATTGGGTACTTTATGTCAGTAGTCCTAAAATCTGCAAGTCCAGTTATATGACAGAGTATAGGTAACAGTTGTTACAAAACATAAGGATCCTTAAGTCTCGTCTAATCTTCATTCATCTATGTCTTGAGGTTTTTGAAACTTTAAAAAAATTCTATAAGGATAGAAAAGATCCTTTATATATGTGATGACACTTCAGATTATTTTTCTCTGAGTGTTGTCTGTCTGGCTGTTTAACTAGTTAAGCTTCCATTTGACCACTGTTATATCTTAGACCACAATGGGACAATGTGTGATGGTACTGCTTTTGCAGCTCTCCAGGTGGCTGTCACCAGCTCATCACTCCTGTCTTTCACCATTCATTAAATTATACTGGGAAGAGGTGACTGATTTAACTGTAAAATAATCCTTCCTCCAAAAATCAGTAATTTTTTGCTTGATTACTAAGACATGTCATTTTGCAGCATGTATCTGATTAGAGACACCTTTGGCTGAATGTTAAGCATTTATCTACTGGGATGCATTTCCAAGCAGTGCTACAAATCTGTCAATATAGATGTCTAATACATGGTTGGCATTCAAAAATTATTTGAAGTGATGAATTAATTTCTTAGTTTTCTCTGTAGGCTGGAGCTGGGGCTCCAGTGGTCCACTAATGTGCAATGTTTTTGCACTGCTGGACTTGGTATTTGGAGGATTCTTACTGTTCTATTTAAACATGGCTTGATATGGCCATAGTCCTCTGGACTCTGTTGTGGGTTTTTATATGTATGTGTGGTGGGTGTACATTATATATATTTATATATAGATATATATATATATATGCACTATGCTGCTTATATATAAAAGCTATATATGGAGTGCTTTGGGCAGACTTTCTGATACTGCAGTGTGCTGGTGATGAAGTCCCAAAGACTCGTGCCACAAAACTGCAGTAGCAGAGCATCCCACTGTCCCTGCTTGCCAAGAGCCATGAGATGGACTGGCTGCTAGGCTTCTGTTGATACTGGCCATCCCCTGATACTGAGCAACGTACAGTTTCCAACTTGATACCATAGAGGGCCATTCAGACACGGTAGCACAGTTAAAACGAGGGGATTTTTGACATGGATAAGAATCCTGGTGTGGGGCAAAGCTGCTTACGTATCAATGGTGCAATTAAAGTTGGCCCTGAAGCAGTTGGCAATCTGGAATGAGGCATATTTTCTTAGTGTAAGTTTGCTGACTGAAGATGATGAGTCTGTGTTTTTTGTTTTTTTTTTTTTTTTTTTTTTTTGTTGCTGAGGCTCAAGACATGAAAATGTGTCTGAAGTCTTTCATTTCCACCTATTGAAAATGCTTTAAAAAGGAAAGAAATAAACAGATGGCTCTCATTAGCACAAGAGTGCTTTAATCTTTTGCACATTTTAAATTTTATTTTCCTTTCAATGTTTGTAAGTAAATTGGTATAAAATTAAGACTTCACCAGAGCAATTGAATTTCACACATTTCAGTCCATGAAAGGAGAGGTGGACTCCATCCAAACTGTGACAACTGATGTAATCCTGGCTTTACAATTATCTATTATGATCAACAAATGCATTCTAAGTGAATGAAACACAGTGAGGCTGGCCCTTGCACATCTTACTCAAGCAAAACCCATTTCAAAGCCCTCTGTACAACTCGGTATCTTGCCTCAACAATTCAACCAAATAATTTTTAGTTTAAGCTGGAAAAATACAGAACTCATCATTTTGAGGAACATATGCAAGAAACTGTGGATAAAATTTGCTATAGGTCTAAACTGACAAAGTTGTAGGGACATCAGTGGAGCTATATAATTTTCACCATAAAATAATCTCTCAGTAGCATGTTGTAGGGATCACCTGACAAAGATGTTAAAACCCCTTGATCTCATGGCTCACCAGTTCAGTGGTGTTTAACTGATGGACTGATAAGGATCCTAATGCCCCAGCCTGAAGAAGGAGAGGTTTCTAGAACCTCCAGCTTCAGAACTGTGTGTCCTCACCTCCTTCTGCAGTCCATGCTTATGAACTTCTGTTTCAAGCCAGGGTGTTTGGCCAGGGATGGCTGCTGTCAAAACTTTTGATTTTACATCAGTTAAAATGTGTTCAGTCAAAATACAGTTCTCAATTAATAGGGGAGGAGGAGGGACACCACTTTTTAGTATTAGAAGGTCATGACTTCCCTGGAAGAGTTATGAGTTGAATTTCTTGTCAGTAATCAATAAGATTTGTCCAGAGGAGATTCCTTGTAGCACTGAGGTAACAGCCCAGAGTGATGAACAGTGCTTATAATAATCACACTGTTTGTGAAAGGGGTGTTATCAGTACATAATTAGAAACTCAAACAGAAGGTTACTCATATCTGTAAATAGTATTACATTCTTTAAGGCTTGTTTTATATGAAATAAACTGAGATCTGATCCTCTCCTATTTATTTTAGAAAACAGTTTAAAATTAGAGAACTGATAGATTTGCAACATCAGAAAATAAAGTTAGACTCTTTGGGGGGGAGATTTTAATTCAGTCCCTCTTAAAACAGAATTGTCTATGAGGTGGCTTTTCTACTTCCTAGCAGCCTTCTTAGTTTCTGAAATATGTTGATATTTAGTGCCACTGTACAGCATTTTGATCTTTTTTTTAAAAAAAAAATCTTAACATTTCAGTTACATTGAGGCATTTTGTTTTAAGCTTAACCTTTTAAAACACTAGATGTTTTAACAGAAAGCAGAGTACATCTCTTTCTGGAAAGTTATTTTTTTAAATGGGGAAAAAATGAGCGTTCTCACTTGGCTAATATAGAACTTTTCAGGTTTTGCTACCTAATTGCATTATTTTTAATGAAAGTGTTTCAACAAATAGCATGTCAAAATCTGAATAACTTAAAAGGGCTTGGCATTTTTCTCCCTTGCAAAGTTTCTTTTCCTTGATATTTAAACAAAAAACATTCTGTGTCTGATTAAAGTACTTCTCCCGCAGTTCTCTGGACAGCCAGCTGTTTTGTGTAGGCTCCTAGGGAGGCCAGATAATGTTAGAGCTTTTTTGCTTTTCTCTATTTCCTAGGGCTGTTGGGGTTTACATTCAGAATCATTCAGTAATGATTTGAAATAGAAGAAATTAGCTTCACCTCATTTCTGTTACTTTTAATTTTTTAGATTAGGTGTAAATGGCATTACTGCTGACATTGATTTTCAGGGAAGGGGTTGAAATATCATCTTGACCATATTCTTGGCCTCAAAGCTTTATGGATGTCAGGAGGTCTTTAGATGATCGTTGTGCCTTATGATGGAATAAAGTACCCTGCATCTGTCAAGAGAAGTGTTATTCTTTGTTTTTTCTTAAGGTTCTACAAAGATGAAGAGTCCACACACTCTACAGCTAATTTGTTCCAGTGCTAAAATAACCTTAACATTTGAAAGCTCTTCCAGCTATCTACCCAGGAGCTTCTTTGCTACATTTTTTTTTCTTATTGCTTTTGTTTCATCTTTCACAATGAGCATTGAGTTGTTTTGTTCTTAACAGCACTTCTTTCTGTATTTAAACACCATTGACGTGCTCCTCCCTCAGTTGATCACGCTATACATATATTTGCACTTGTACATGCATGTACATGTAGGATGTGTTCTAGTTAAAAAAAAAAAAATGGAACTCTGTGCTAATGATATTGACTTTTTACTGTTTGTGAAAGGGGTGTTATCAGTACATAATTAGAAAGTAGAAAAAGTAGAAAAATGGGACTACCATAAACTGTTTTTTTGTCATCTGAGATTTCTTCCATAGCCAGATAAAATTATAACAGTCACAAGTCAATTATATGCCATGAAAAAAGAATAATTTCCAGCAGAAAGCAGTCATAGACAGTAATGGATAATCTGAGTATCTTTAAATTCATGGGTACACGGCTGATTTTTTTAAAGTAAGGAGCCCTGCCTTTTCCTTATGGATTCAAATGTACATGCAGAACATGTATATTCTTCACCCTTCATTAAGAACTTTTCAAGCTTGAATAATAGAAAGAGAACATAGCTCTGTACCTCCTCCACAAACTGTGGGACATTGTAGTTACTTGGTAAAGAATAGTGCATTAATGAACTCAGGCAAACACCTAATGCTGGTGCCAAACCAATTGCTTTGCTAGCCCTTAAAGCACTGGATTTATCTTTAGCATTGATCTAGACCTTAGGGAAAAGCTGTCAGGAGATGAACTACCTATTGATTTGGTCTTCAAGGCTTTCTTGTGTGTCAGCTTATGTGAGAAAGCTGTGCCACATAGTTAGAGGATTGGCAAAGAACATCTTTGTTTTGAATTGGGAACTCTTCTGTTTGGGCACACGTTGCATTTGAGCAAGTCTTTCTGTTGAGCTTGTATCATAAATATTGTCCTGTTTTGAATCTAACTAATCAAAGAAAGTCAGTCTTTGGGGTGTGGTTTCCCCTTTTCTTACAATTTCCAAAACCTGGTGTTCCTCATCCCTAATGTACGGCAGCAGTTACAGTGCTTTGAAGCTAACGGAGAGCTCCCGTTTAAAGTTGTTACATGCTAATACAGAAGTAAAAAGGATGGGAAAAGAAAATGTCATTTTGCTTGTTCTGCATGTAGGAAACTGAGGCAAAGAGATTCAATGAATTAACCAAGGCAATGAAGTGAGCAGATCACAGAACTGATCTATATTGTAAGGGTACAGTTGCCTTCTGTATTAGACTTAAGGCTTTTATATCTGAGAAGTGAACCCAAGTCCTTCTGAACAGGCCAAAATTGATACAACATTTTACTTACTGCTTCTGTGCACTATGAAGCATACAAAGCTTTATTACATACTTAACAAATGAGACATACATGTATTGACTTGAACTGGTTCCTTTTGCCTTACTGGGAGAAAAATGCAGATCTTAAAATCTGGAAAATAAGCTGAATTATCAACCCTATAAATATTACTGCATTAAAACAGCTATGAATGATGGTTTGGAAGTCTGTCTTATGAAGGATCTAGAAGCAGTGACCTTTTCACCCCTCTTTCATCCATCATAAAGAAATTTTAAACTAGTGGTTTGTTAGAACTGCAGTATACATAGCTGAATTGGTTGACATGTATGGATTACTAACTGAATTACAGTATCCATCAGAAGAAAGATGCTGGAGAAACCGGACTACTACCTGGCCATACTGCTCACTTATTCTTAAGAAGTTTAAAAGATATTCAAACTCAGAAGCTAACATCCTTTCCAATGTAGACAGTTTGGGCAGATTCCTTTTCATGTTTCCCTGTAACTTAGATTTAACTTTGAGCCTAAATAGTGGGGCTGACAGTGCTGGTTGGGGAAATGCTGCTGGTGCTCTTGAGAGTGTCTGTTCACCTTCAGCCTGATAACACAGGCTGAAGACATGAAATACTGGGAGGAGTGAGCACTGGAAGGAACCTCTTTATAGCACTTGAAAAGAGCATAGACTTGCTAAAGAAGCTTTTTTTTCTATTGCACCACAGAAGGATGAAGTATAGAAGGAACCCTTAACATCAGAGAGCACAGAGTTTCTGCAGATGGTGCTGTAATATAGAAGACCCAGGCTGTGAAGCTGTCCTTGGCCAGGTGGTCAGGGCATCAAAAAATGTGTTCTTTCCAAGGTGAAATGCTATAGCTGGGCTCTGGGGCAGCAGTAGGCATGATACGTCACCTTGGTTCACTGCAGGAGGAAACATGCTAGCTCTGTGAAGAGTTGTAGACACAGGCAGTGTGCCAGGTGCCACATCATATGGCCCCAGCTCTTCAGGTTGTTGTAGAAGGTGGCTGGGGGAGGGGGGTGTGGGAAGAGTTGTACTCAAGTTCAGCCCCAGCTGGCATTTAGCTTTTAGGTCTATTACAGAAGTAGTATTTCAGGCAGCATTTGTTGCAATACTGGAGTCCCTGGGAATAGGGATGGGAATCTAATGGAGGAAATGAGTAGTATATGGCTGTGCCTCTATAATAAAACACTAATCCTACCTCTGAGTTCTGACTTACAGAAATATGATATTGAAATAATGCATAGTTTGGCCTCTTTTTCTTTTTTTCCCCAGCCTAACAACTAACTAGTATTTTAAAGTAATGTAATTTGATGGGTCCACCTTCCTGTTGTCTTTTTTCCCCAGCTCAAACATTACATCTGTTATCGTTTGTGCTGGAGGGTGTGATTATCCTCTGTAGATAGAAATGTTCTATTGACTGAGTCAAAGACATTTAGTTCATCTAGAGAAGTTATTGTTTGGAGGCCAAAATGTCTCCAGTTCATATCCTAGTTCTTGTTTCCATTATTATATGTGTGTGATATTAACTTCTGTCTTTGAGGTTAAAGAAATCCATCTAGTGCTATGAGAAGAGGGGAGAAATGAAAGTGAATGTCTGTGGACATCTCCCCTGGCATATCTTTTCATCTTGGCAATAGCAAATAGTAAGGGTTTCAATTTAAATTCACAAATAATTTAAAAAAAATGTTGGAAGGTGTCCCAGTTTTTATCTGGGGTAACTTAGTTTTCTTTTCTTCACTAGGACAAGACTTTGTGTTAAATAATAAGAAATTTAAAAATATGAAGGAACCCAAAAATCCGCTATGATGCACATAGCAATTATGAGAGAAGTAGCTCTCTTTAATGGGGTCTGCTGCATCAATTTAATCCAAAGAGAAAAACAGATCTTTGCAGAAGTTAGTAAGCTGAAACTGTGAAACAGTTAAGCCAAAACACCAAAACAGCTGCTATGATTTATATTTACTTAGAGAAATGCATTATAGTCATCATTGCCTTTTATCTCAGCCCTAGTGTAGAAAATTACCTTCCACTGTCACAATTTATAAAATACTCTCTGAATGTTTATCACTGATACACAATCATTACAACAGCAGCAAATGAGCAGGATTCTTTTTAACAGCTCTTAATGATAGTCAAGTAATTTATACTAGAGGTAGCCAAAAATTGGCTGAGATGGGTAAAAAAAAAAAATAAAATAGCAAAGTCATTGAAGTTACTTTCCACTAATAAAAGCTCTGTTACTTAAGAAACTCAAAACTTCCTAAAAAGGTAACACTTGTCACAAGTTCCTGTGAACACTTCGGAGAGGAGAAGTGTGTGACAGGTCCAGTAATGCGCTCAGGTTTGCCAGACTGATCAGCTGCGGTTCCATAGAGGTCTAGTTCCCAGCCTGCAGCTCTTCCCTCAAGCAGTGTTTTCCTGCCTTCTCCCAGTGTTACTGGAAAAAGATCTTCCTTTTTCCAGTAACATTTGCAGTTTCAAGCTTGCAAATTTGGCCTTAAAAGTTCCACCTCTGAAATACAAATCTAATTCTTTGGCGTCCTTCGTCCATACCCATATCCATTTAGCTGTGTTATTGTATAGCTGTCAGAAAGCCAGCGTGACTCAAGTCTCATAGAACAGCCATCCAAAACTGAACACACACACAAAAAAAGATTGAGGGCAGAGAGCATTCGAGCAGCTACCCTCCTCTAGCTCTGTGGAAGGCTGCCAGTTAATTTATTTAAAATAAAAGTATTTCAGCCAGCTGGATAGTGGCACTTGGCTGCCCTTGCAGGGCCTCCTTGGCATTTACTCTAGCCATGGGGTAACTTAAGTATTCAGAATGTGTAGAGGTGGCTGTCGATACCTAAGGCTGTACATGGAATGAAGAAATACAATATCCCAGCAACAAAGAGTTCAGCATAGCAAACTAAAACACCCAAGCCTGACCCTTCTTGTTCAACCAGTGCGTTCATGTTGCTGTTGAAGTTAAAGGTGCGAGTGTCTGACCACTCTCCAGGTCTCAACTTGGTGTCAGAATAGGTGGCTGACTGTTCTCCGTTCTCCTGGAGGTACCTGTCAGGACTGTTACAGCGCACAGGACTGCGGAGATGTTTGGGAATGCAGGCTGTAGCAGGAAAAATGAGGAGGAGCTATGAGTTAGGAGTGGTGGTCAGAAGGCTGCTCTTCACCTTGGCAGGCAGATTTCAACAGAGCAGTCACAGGCTGCAATGCACACAAGGCTCTGTTTTGTGTGTAGTCAAGTCCAGACAAAGAAAAGACGCCTGTTCTTTAATTATGGGATTCAGTACAAGAGCTCCTAGCTTTAAAAGTGCACCACAGCACTGGAATTATTTAAGCAAGTATTACCACAATTTCTTCTGTTCCTTTTAAGAGACTGATGTATTCAAGGTCATGACTCATGCTGCATTGATTTCTTGCCAGGGGATTTAGATCTTAAGTGATGAATTATGTTGTGAACTGATAAAATTTTTAAAAATTAGTAGAACTTCAGTCTACCTTTAGTTGTTAATATTTACTGAGCAGTGAGTGTATCGCAGCTCTATGTTCTATTACTGCTTCCTTCTGGAAAGAGCATTTAGAAGAAAAAAGTCCTTTTTGATGGCCTGCCATACTGTTTGATAGCTTTTGTAAATGCTTTCAAAAATTATAAACATGATGAGCCAGGTCCTTAGTTGGTATAAATTATCCTCACCCCACTGGATTACACCAGCTGTCACTCTCCAAAGAGTTGTCCAAAAGAGCCTTTCACTGGCTACCAGTCAGGGTTCAGCTGTGTCAGTTTGTGAGCTCTTGATGGCTCTGTGTGTGAATTGCCCCAATATGGATTGAGTTCTCCACCATCCACCCTCTGTTTTGGACATTGGAAGACTTTGTGCAGCCAAACAGAGCCTCACTGCTGCTGGACCCAACTGCAAATGATAACATCCATCAGCACTTCCTTCCTACTCCACTGAAAGTGGATTTATGAATCTGAACCACAGCTAAGCAAAACTTGGCTAGCAGTGATTTAAATCTTTAAGCCAGTTTTCTTCAGCTGTGCTTTCTCCTATATTTAATTTTTTAATAGTATTCTGAGTTTTTGACTGTGATAACAAGAATGCTTTTTTTTTTTTTAATAGAAAAGGGTAGAGGAAATAAATTGCATTCACCACCATGAGTATTCAGGCCAGGAGCTTTTATCTCTGTAGATTTGTCTCATCACAGGAACACATAATCTAGTTGTCCAGTGCCAACTGATGGAAAATTTAAATATCAAGGGGAAAAAATGTCCCTAAAATGTGGAAAGTTCAGGAATCATTCACAAGAATTCATTTGCTTTTATAGGGTTGGGAGGTTTTGGTTGCTTTTTTTTTTTTTTTTTAATATTCTGATCTGTCCAAAATAGATTTTTTTTTTTTTTTTTTAATTAGAGAGGGGGAATCCACTAAATTATTTGCTATATATGTTCTATGCTCAGCTCTGCTCTGCCCTTCATTGGCTTATTGGTCATCTACATTAATATATTTGTAAAGAGTTGACTTCTGACAACAAAAATCTGTTGTGTGATAAATGCAAAGCCTTTTTCACTGTGTATGCTGTTGCTAATGGATAACTGGATTTTGGCTATCCATTATCTAAGAGTGAAGGGACATTCTTCCATATGTCTTAAGGATTCTGCAGAGTGTTTTCTTGTACCACTCATAATCTTGCTTCTAGTGAGCATAATGAAAGTGGGCGTAGGCTGCAAACTACTTTAGGATGTCTTTAAAACATTTTGCAGATCCAGCACAGTAGAAATCTGGTCCTATGGAGAGTTTTCAGAGTGTAAGTCAGTAAGAACACATCATAATAGTATGAGCCCAAATAGGTTTTGGCTCTTAGAATTAGTAAGTAAATTGCTGTTGATAAATAGCTCCATGTCCTAGGTTTAAGAATGAATAAATGACTAAATATATGAATAAATGAATAAATGAATAAATGAATAAAAAGTCATAAATCAATGACTATATCAAGAGACAGACAGTAGCTTACCTGAATTCCTGTGGTTGAACTCTTGTGAAGTATTTGTCATCAACAGCATTTATTTCCATGTCCACTGGAATTCTGTGCTGACAGTGACTGCACAGGACAAAGGTCTGCATTCACAGGTGCAGTGGCTGTGTCTACGTGGAAAAGATTATGGAACCAAAAGCAGAAGCTTCCAACTCACATAAAGGATTAAAGCGTGTGATACCATTGCGTTTTGGTTGGTTTTCTGTGCATTTAGAAATACCCTGCATTTCTCAAATCCCAATTTGTCAAATGCTGTTTGTCTTTTCAGTGATTAATTCCTGATCACAAATATTCATTAGTTACCTCTCAGACCATCAAATGATGGGCGCAGTCCTGAGAAAGAAGAACCATACTTGTGAATTTCTGGTTAGAGCATGATGAGAGAAGAGGAAGAAAGAGGTTTTACCTGCTGCCACAGTCCCCAGATGATAATACTGATTGTTGTCACCATCCATAGCTGCATCTCATGATAAATCTTCAAAAAATTCATCCTATGCCAGCATTGTAATGTTAAAATACAATATCAACAACAAAAAAAGTATCTCTACTACTCCTCTACTCCTTAAGCTTGCTTTCTCTACTCCAATACTGAATAGAAAGAAGAGTGCTGGCTCTGGAGTCCTCTGTCTTTCCTTTCTTTTATGAGCCTGTATAGGAGGTTATAGAAGAGCATCAGGCTCTCTGCACCGTTTGATATTAATGCCAATATGGTGTGCTTTACACAGCGAGAAGTTGAGTCCTTCTAGCCTGTTTTGAAGAAAAACTCTTACCATTTCTTCAAGTGACTGCATCCCCACATGGAAATAAAGCAGGAGTGTGACCCTTAAGAAAACAAAATCCCATTCTCCTCCTCACCTGTTCACTATTTAGCATTCACCACCATGTGTTGCAGTGCTAAGACTCCAATAAGGCTTCATCAGTCATGGATTTGCAGTCCTGCTAAAAAAAGTTCAGATTTCATTAAACGATGCTGTGCAATGAATGGATAGGGTAAAATTTAGTGAGATTAACAGGGCTGTATTTTATGTGCCAATCATCTTTAAAGCAATGAGCAATGTCAAGATAGATGAAAAACAATGTACTGGAGAAGTGTCACCATCGGGAATGAGATAGTGACTCCAACATAGAGGGATGTATATATTTGCTTTAATAATGTCTGAATGAGAATCTCAGTTTTAATTTTTCATAATATCATTTGGCAGATGTTGAAGGCTGCTGTTATTTTTCAGAAAAGGCTCATATCTCCTCTTCTAGAGGTGAGCAGGAAAGAAACCCTTCACCAACCTGTTCCTGTTAATTGTAATATTATTCACATACTCTTGTAATTATTTCAGGATCTGTTCCAAATTTTTTTTTAGCTGGATCCTGATGATAATGAACTTCCAAGGCCTGTTTTCCTACAGCTTGCAGTGTCATGCTAAATGGACTGCAACAAGAAATGTTGCTGTGACTGAGCTGTACTAGAGCCAGATCATAATTTGCAAATGTGTTTTTTGGGAGCTGCTGATATTTCTCACCACCTCCTTGCAGAGAGAGCAGAACAGTGCAGAACACTTCCCACTGTTGAAATCTGAGAGCAAGAACTTCTCAGGCTGATCTTGACAGTGACCAGTAAAGCAAAAACCAAGGCTTTAAAAAGGGCTGGGGGATCTGGGGTAATGCAGTTCCCTTTTGTTCTATGACAGACACTTACAAAAGAACCTGGCATTTTGGAAGGACAGAATATCTGCCTTCTAACAGGTAAGCCCCACCTTAGGTATCTCAATTTACCCAGGAAAGGTGTCTCCAAAATCAGTAGTTGTGTGATCACTTTATTACTGGATTATTTAGTACTTGCCCAGCCAGGTGTGTGTGTGTGTATATATAATGTATGTTTTTTCACAGCAGTTTCTCTGTTAGAGAAAATTAAAGAACACAAATAATGAAGAGTAGAAGTAGGCAGTTGAAGGAGTAGAGCACTGATATAAGGGGATTCATAATTAAATAAGATGCATTAAATAATACTGAGTCCAGGAGCTAAATTCTGATATAAACCTTAGCTGTTAAAGTCAGTGAAATGTTACTGCAGACCACAGGCGCTCAGTGATACTCCAGCCTTAGTCCCAGTTCCTGTATGATCAGGACATGCTGTGTACAGAGAGGATGGACAGGCTGTTGGTTCACCACTTGTTTAATTGGCAGTCACTGTAGGAGGTTTGGTTTCTGCAACAAGTAGAATCCTGGAAACCATTTGGACAGGAGCATCTCAAATGGTTTTGGAGGCAGTATAATTATCCTGAATGTCATTATTTTTTGTCCTAATGAAGCGGTTGAAATCTTGCACGTTTCCCCCTAGTCATTTCCAAAAAAGATTGAGCCAGCCATACACAAAAGAGGACAACTTGATTTTGTCTGGTGATATTTGCAAAGTAATAAAACCAGCACCATTCTTAGGTGAAGTAACACAATTAACATATTCTTTCTGCATAAGGACAGAATGTTTCTCCTGTAACTTGGGTGGCTTGATGGCAAAGTTATGGGAGGGAGATTTATTCTTGTTCTTCAAGGGCAACAATATGCTATAGTGGAAACATACTGTAACTTCTCCCCCTCATCAGACATTTTATTGTTCAAGAAAGTGTTTCAGAAAAAATGTAACATGGAATGAATGAACAATGTGCCTGCTGTTTGTGGAGATAAACACAAAACAAAATGGAACTTAAAGACTCTCATCAGAAGTGTCATTTTTTACCACAGTGAGAATGTTTTCTTCAGCACCATAATAGAACCTCTTAATGTCAAATATTAAAACACTTCCTCAAAAATAAATTCCAGTCGCATTAAAGCCGTTATATGTAACTTGATGGCTCTTAGCATGTGGGCCAAAAATGTTCTTCAATAGCTGAGCTCATTATTGTCGCTATGAGCATCTCTCCCATGAGTTTTTGATGCGGGTGTTTGCCTCCTGTCACAGGGAGGTATCCATTCTGGTGGCTGCAATGAAGTGGTGCTTAGGAATCCATGCTTCTGGATTTCAAACTTACACCAGCAATGAAGGAAAAGCAAATTGACAGATCTTGTTTTCGGCACTGCTCTATTCTTAGAGAGGAGCTACATTAGGAGGATGAGTTGTTTTAAAGAGTTTACTAGCGAATGATAGATTCTCTTCAGGGTCACGAATTCTTGTCACCTCGTGTATTAATAGGATCTGCCAAAGCTTTATCGTAAGTTTCGTTGCTTACAGTAAGTCATGTGGGTAACAGAACCACAAAGAGTGGAGCATCTGTGACCCATATACTGAAGAAGAGAAGGGAAGCACAGCCGAATAAGGACACAGTGTCTGAGTGAGGAGCTTGATTGGATTAGCAAAAACGTTTATGCAATGCTCTGAAAATCATCTGGAAAGTGCTGCAGCAGTGTTAAGCTTTGTAAGTAATGTGGGATTGTCTCAGATACCATGTGCCACCCTCCTGCAAAACTGCACGTTTGTGTTGTGGGGAGATTTGGGGAGTGCCATGCTCAAACGTTATCCTCTCGCACTTCATCAGAGAAAAATCTTTGTAAGATTTCAGCGAGTGGCTGGCCCTATGTGTGTGGTCACAAAGTCTAGCACCACAGTTACAGACACTGATGCTCCCACGTGTTGGTTGAAGTGTTTCATGCTATTTATGATAAACAACAGAAAAGTTCATTTCTTGGTCGTGTTTTCTTGCATTTTGAAAGGTTGGAGGTTAGAAATGCTACAGAATAGTAGTACAGCAGACTTAGCCCTGAGGGACTTGCTATACCGGGTCTTAATAGGATTGTCCGTCTGTCAGCACGTGGTATTTATTCCTAGGCAGTCAGAATATTTTGAACTCACTGAAAGACACAACTGGGAAATACTTCACAGCAGGGACACCCAGAAGGACAAATTGTGTGACCACAGTGCGTGCCTGTGACTTTGAAATTTGAGATGGTGGTTAAGTCATTTTGCAAATTTAATGGGACCAGAATAGTTTGTACCAGCTGAAGATATACTCAACTGGTTTTTCTCTTAGTGATAAAGGAATTGCTGCTGGGGAAGTGTACAGATTCTCTACTATCCTCCATTGCATTATGTCCCTTCAAAATCTTGAAATAACTGAGATTTTCCTTTTCCATCCCTTAGCATCACAAATACTGTTTTCAACATTGTTGACCATGGCAGTGCTTCAGTGTCAGAGACATCATTGCCCTAGTGCAGTAAGCTTCCCTGTGCTGTTGCATCTGTTGCTGATTCCAGCAGACTGACTCCAATTTGAATCTGTCCTGCCTGCCACTCCTCATCTGCAGGAATAAACCCTATTCCAGATATACAGAGAGGTATCTGGCAGATATGACCAAAAAAATTGTTCAATGGAATAAAGGAACCATAGTCTGTCCACAGATGGCAGTATATAGCAGTTAGCTTTTTAATTAAATAGTAAAGAAATGAATTAATAATTGGCATATAGATAATGTGAATTAGCCCTTGTCTTATACATTAAATTCTATTCCAGTTATTGGACTGTAGTGCACTGCTGCAAAGTACTAGGCTGAAATCCATGTCCTAATTACTTGCCATGATGTGCGTGTCTCAGCTTTTGTACTAAATTAATGTAGGTAAAGATAAAAATGTATTACAAAAAGCTAGGATTCTAATATAAGATAGACCAATGCTAATTACTGGCTAATCATTGTGTTAGAGTAATTATATTATGTGCTTTCACAGCCTTGGTTACTGCCAAGTTGAACACTAGCATATAATTTGTCAGAGAGGAGTTAATTTTTCTTGTTGTTACAACTAGATAGTGTTTTCCTTTTTTTCTCAATATTTTTCGGGAATGTATGTTATCCCTGTTTTGAACATTTTTCCTGTCTTGTTACCCTTAAGGAGCTGGTTTACAAATGTTAGTGTCGAATTTAGGGCAGGTTTCATTCTCTTTTGCACTAATGGGAGAGAGCGCTAACGGGTCTTGTGACTGATCAGTTAAGTAGATGTGGTGATTATATAAGGCTGCATTTTCAAAATTATTTTTTAGTATTGGCTCCTTTGCTGGAGCCAGACAGAACTTTTCTCAAAGAGGTAAAATGGCAAGGAGTATATTTTTTTTGCACACCTAGCTAGGAAGTCTCCCAGGCCTGATCCTGCTTGCCTGGCAGCCAGTGACAGCATTCTCTTTCTGTACCCAGAGCAGTGCTGTCCTGTACTTGTAACACCCTCAGCATCCAGAGTATTTGAAATACATGTTGTCATGCAAACTGATAGTAGTGAAAGTCAACACAGTATTTTTAGGTAACAGTTTACAGTGGTAACAATTACAGGAAGATGGATGGTTTGAATCTCTAGAACAAGTGAATAGTTAAGAAACAGCTATATTCTTTGCTTAACTTCTGTCCCCGTTATTCCACAGACATGTGGAATATGTCATTAATTTTAAAGAGGGAAATAAAATCAAATTGAAGGACCTAGATTCAAAGGCAGTACCTAAGCATCACCATTTATTCCCTCTGTAATTGCTTGGAAATTTCTGTTGAGTTTCTTATGACAGAATTGGCAGAAGAGTCCTTCCAATTAAATATGGATTCTTTGCGGATCAGAATTAGAAACTTTTGCTAGCTGAAGGTGACTATGTTAAACTTGTTGGAGACAAATTGTTCTTGGATTCCTAAAGGTTATTCTATAACTGCTTTTTATATATTTATACAGACAGTTCTTTGTCTGGCTCACCTAATATAAAAACTTTTTTTTTTTTGGTATTTCATTCAAAAATAATGATTTAATTTCATTTATTTCCTGCAAAATCTTTCTATCCTTGACATACTGAATCCACTTCTTGATCTTGACTGCTGTGATCCTGGAGAAATGAGTAGTTTTGGGGACATTTTTTACAGCTATAGCTATGTCTGAAAAGCAGTTCCTTTTCTGAAGATTCTGGGACAGGTTTTTACATGTTCATCATGATCTCTAATTGGAAATAATCTTCAAAAGAGCTCAATATCTGGCATGCTTTTGTGAGAAGCTGGTCACTTATTTTAGTACCTGAATAGATGAAGAGCTCTTTTGAAAAATCTGACCCCAGCTGTAAGTGCTGCACACATTTCAGAATCTGATTTGTTGTTTTCCAGCCTGCAGACATTGAGATAATTACCTGTCTCTGGTATTAATAGTGAGGGAGACCCATGCTCCCAGGCTCTTTCCTGGGACTTCATGACTGCATCTGTACTAATAAATTAAATGAGCCTTGGGCACAGGCTCCCACACTGGTGCTTGACCATCCTCAACATTCACACTGTTAGGGCTGGTGTCAACTGGCCCTTTTCCAGACATTGCCTAGCCATGGTTTGGGGTAGTCAAGGACCACTTTGACTATGGAAAAAGCTACTTTGCATTGCAGGGGCAAAATAATTAATTGTAGGGATGAGAGCCTGTGCATTTGTTAGGGTGAGGGAAGGAGAAAGAGGGGGAAAAGGCAGGAGTTGCGTGAGGTAGTATCTGAACAGGCTGACGGATCCAGCCAAGAACCTGACAGAGATGATGCTGTTACAGGAGAACTCTGAAGCATTATTTAGTTTTATCTACTGGTAATAATAGATTCTTGTGTACCTGCCTCTTTCTGAATGATTTATTTTTTTGGAGAGGAATATGCTGTTCCAACACTGACCTGAATGGAAAGGTTACTTACTTTTTCTGATTTATGGAGAATACAAGTCTAAACTGATGTCCC
The DNA here is from genome assembly GCF_000700745.2 of Antrostomus carolinensis. Lineage (NCBI taxonomy): Eukaryota > Metazoa > Chordata > Aves > Caprimulgiformes > Caprimulgidae > Antrostomus > Antrostomus carolinensis. The sequence goes on along the minus strand of NW_010326634.1, from coordinate 20,811 downwards.
AAAAGTTGCCTTCAGAGGCTCTTCCTCAAAGTGTGATGCTACCCTGCAATTTGCCTCCTTGTTACAGGATGACATAGAAAGCTTCAGAGGAAGCTAGTAGTAATGGATCTCCTAAAGATGTCATTAGAGTTGGCTCCCGTGACAGACAGAGTGTTAAGAACTATCTGTTTATATCTAATATTAATGCCTTCAGTTTTGAAGAGACAGGCTAGATTCTAGGCTGTCAGCAAAAATGTCCCCTTTCTTCATCTGATTAATCTAAAGAACTGTCTAAACCTGACAGGGGAATCTCATTAATAGGGGGAAAAAATACTGACATGTGAAGACTTCACACCAAACAAATCTGCGGTAGGAAATGTCACCTCTTTTATGTTTGTGTTCTGAGAAAACGTCACCTAAGACACACCACAAAGTTTCTGCAGAGATGTCAGAACCACCCTCTGTGTTATGGGAAGTATGCAATAAAGCTCAATAACTGAAGGTCTGATTTTGTAAGAGACACTTTCTGTTAAGTGTGTAGCCCCATTAACTCACATATAGACTTTCAGTATTGCGTCTCTCCAGCTTGATCCTGCTGTTTTCAGAAACAGTAGCAAAATATGAAGTGGCTTTTTGTAAATTCTTGGACAATCATTTCCCCCTTTAAGTTTCTATTTGCTGTCTTCCACTATTTGCCTGCCTAGACTGCCAGGCTGTGCAGGGCAAGGACTGGTGCTCATAATGTTTGCTGTGCTTTTCATAATAGAATCTGAATCTCGGGTGGCTGCTATTAATCATGAATTATGTATTAACTGTAATGCTGTAGTGTCAACTCACAAAATCTTACCTGATAACTGATATATAAGAGAATGGTAGGCTGTATTTTACAGGTGTGTGGACTGTGCTGTGAGTGGCGTAGCTGGGGGATTTGAGGGCAGAGTTGCCATGGGGAGTAGTAACAGAAGGGAGGCAGAAAAAGGGGCTTCACCATTTTATGAAGCCTGATTCTGTGCATGTCACTTCTCAGTTTGCCCTGTGACTTGGCTGATGGAAAATCAGTTAATCCACTGTGCAAGGTCATATTAATAAATGATTGAAGAGGTGAGAGAAGGCAACTCTTGAGCAACCCCGTGTAACTTTGAAGAGTTAGACTCAGCCGTTCCGGGTCTGACTACAGAGTTGTTGGCATGAGCAGGTGGAAGGCAGACTTGCTGCACAGAAATGGTTATAGTGCATACGGAAAGCTATAGGAGGGAAACAAAATGCAGATTAGTGTCTGCAGTTTGATACAGATACAGAAAGAAGGGAAGAGAAAGGACACACAACAATGAGAAAGAAAAGGAAAAACCTGCATGTTGTAAATCCCCTGACATCCATGGATAGCTGCCCCAGAATTCTGATTTAGATTTGTGTTTTAAATTTCCCTTACCATAAAATTAACAAAAATATTATAAAAAAGGAAAAATGTAAATTAGTAAAAAGGGAAACCACCTGTTCCCAACATCAAAGCAGAAGCAAAGAAATCTGCAAATAACAATATTAACAAATATATTAACAAAATCACCTTCTCCTCCTAGATGAGGTAGCCTGTTTCATTCTGACAGAAATCCATTGCAGAAGGTTTACATCTGAGGTGAATCTGATCCAGTGAACTGACTGAGCCTCTGGCATATGCAGTGTTTGTAGTGCATTTTAACTGGGAGGCAACTAGGCTGTAATGTGCTAGATGCAGGCACACCACAGATTACTGAAGTGTGGGAGAATGGTACAAAGCAATATCTATTATTGAAAATATTTGGGAAACCACTGTCAAACCTGAGAATTCTACAATTCTTATTGGTCAGTTAACAAAATATTGACAAACAAAATATGCATAAACACACTGAGTCCTTCTTAAAAATGGCAATTCTTGCAGTCTGCCTCATACAATGGATTGCTTTAGTGAGGAAATAATCACCATACAACTACAAATTACATCTCTGATACTGTGAGAATTTACAAGCAAGCAAGTAAAGCCTAAGTGAGGGAAATGCTGTACTTAAAAATGTTTGCAGAATTGGTCCCTGAGTTACCACCTGCTGCTTATTCATAGCTTTTGGTTCTCTTTGCATCTTGAATATATTGTGATAATAATACTGGGCTCATCCAGGAACAAAAGGCAGCCTGTAGCTTATGGACATCTTTCCAATCAAGGATTTAGTGTCCTGAACCTAATCCAGGCTCTAGCTGGTTGCTCGACACCACTGGCACAAAGCATAGAAAAGAGGAAAATACAACATTGATATGATTGTGAAGGTGGCTCTTTGAAAATACAGTTTAGTGCTAGCTGCAGCCAAAGAGGCCAATAGAATTGTAGGAATGAACAGAAAATTCAGAGTATAAAATAGAACATAATTGTGCTGCTCTGTAATCCATGGTGCCCTCATACCTGGCTGGAACGCTGTGGACAGTACTTGCCACCAGACAGCACATGGATAGTGCTGAAAAATTGCAAAAAGGCATGGAGGTGCTCAGAGGCAGAGCATGGTGTGCAGAGAGGGAGAAGTTAAACACGGCAGAACTTGTCAGCTTGAGGTGGAGTAGGTGTGCAATGTATAAAATCACAAAGGAGATGGAGAAGGCAGGTAAAGAATAGTTATTTATTAGTTCATTGCTTTTTGTAAGGCAAGACACAGGGCTTCCCAGTGACATTGGCAAACTGCTAGTTCAGAACAAATAAGAGGAATTATTTTTTTATACAAAGGGTGATTAAACTGCAGATCTTTGTAGCATAGGGTGCTGTAGAAGCCAAAAGTATAAATGGTCTCAAGCAAATTCATGAGAGATTGGCTAGATATAAGTGGCTTTTAAACAAAGTGGCTTGGCTGTAGTTTCCAGCTGAAGAAGTCAACCACTGACTGCCAGAGGAAGCTCAGAGGTCTTAAAAGGGATAGAATCACTGATCTGATTTCTTACACATTTTGTCTGGGCAGTCTGTCTTACCCACTGTCAGAGGAGGATACTGAGCTAGATGCACCTTTCATCTGATGCCATATTGCTGTTGTTCTTATGCTCTTCCAAAAAGTGGCATAGCCAACTCTTTCAGACATCTTCATTCAGGTAAAGCTTGGATAGATGCCCCTGGTAAAGCTTATAAAAGCTTCACCACTTTCTGTGCTGCTGTTTGATAGTATTTCAGTATCTTAATATCACATTTAAAATAGCCCTAGTAGCTTCTTTGGGTAACTCCAGGGGCTTGACATGATGTTGTGAAGTGTTGCCAGAAGCTGAGTAAAACTTCAAATTCCTATGCAATAAATTCAGAATTGGGAACTGCTTCCTCATCCTGAATCAGAAATAAAAGCCAAACTCTTTGAGCAAAATCTAGTAAATGAAGATTAAATATCTATGACTCTTACTCAAAAACCCCTATTGTTCTGAGGTTGCATCATTTCTCTATCTTGATTAGTTTGTGATGTCTGAGGAAGGTGAAATTAAATGTTTCATCTTTGTCCAAATTAACTGTTTCAGCATATTTTTGATGGTAGTTGTTTTACCTGAAAATTTTGAAATGTTACAGATTTACCCCCAATTTCAAGGAAAAATAAACCTTTCTCAATAGAACTCCTGTATTTACACCAGCTTTGCTCATGTCTACCAACAACCACATCTACATTCTTGCTGACTGTTTGCAGTGTACTCTACATGTAACTCCTACAGAATATTCCCAGGTAGTTTGTGCTGTAAATGCCATTGAGACTTATGTTTCTAGGGGATGGATAAGGGAGATTTTGTGTGAAGGTGCTGTCAGTGACAATGGCATACCTCCCTGTTGTTCCTTTGTTTTGTACTTGCTGAAACAACCAGGTAGATGCTCATGTGCTGGTGTTAATTTACATCTCCAAAATACTGGTACTAGCTTCATTATGGTTTTGGGCACTAATTGATCAGCAGAGATTAAGATAAAATATCCTAGTAATTTTTAGTATGTGGCACTCCAGCTACCTTTCATGTTCTATTATGGAGATGGAGACAAGGTAGCAGTCCTCTGCTGTAGTAAGATGGTGAAAAAATAGCAAAGACACCATCCTCTGCAATGCTGTCATTGATGTAACAAGCGGGGTAACACTCTCCTGTTGTTTATTAGGCCCTGGAAGAGAAGAGCCAGCTCTTCAGTTGCAGTGTTTTGGTCAGTGGTGATTGCAGGACAAGACCAGAACCCTTTTTTCCCCTCGAGAAAGGAAGAGTGAGTTGCAAAGGTTGTGGTGTGAAGGACTTGTGCATGGCCAGCGCTGCAGCAGCCAGCGGGTGGCACTGTTGTTGCAAGGAAACTGGAAAAAAACCCACCCATGTAACACTTCAGAAATGTTTGGATGGAAGTTTTCCATTGGAAACAGCAGTTTTGTCGAAATTGAAACATTTCATGGCACATGTCACTTCTCTATGAATTCTTAATGGAGAAAAATGTAAATGACTCCGTTTCACTTGATAATTTCAAATTAGCTTGTTTTCCCGTAGTGATTTGGTTTATTAGTTTATATGGATATGTGATTTCAAAATAATTCTTAATTTTATAGGTTTTGTTTTGTTTTTTTTTTTTATCCTAGTGACTTGAACTCTGAAAATATAATGGCCTTACTTTGTGGAAAAAGAAACACTTTGGTATTTGTTAAAATAATAATATATATTAAAAAACCCTTTCAAATGCTGTTCCAGGGAAAACATAATCTTTGACTCTCAGTGTGGGACAAAAGTATGTTTCTGAAGGTCTGAATTTTTTGTGGTCTGGATGTTCTGTATTTTGACTTACTCTGAATGGGTCGTCTTGACCTGTTCTTGAACGTACTTTGAGATGCTGTTTCATGGTGCTGGCTGAGCTGCAGCGCTACCCAGCAGAACACACACTAGAGAGCAAACCTCGGTCCCATTCGCAACTGTTGTTCTTTACTGTGTGGTGTCAGGCAGGTGACTCTGTACTCTGGTGTCTTTGTAAGCTGTCAAGGGCAGGAAACGGTGCCAACATTGGGCTGGAATCTCAGGTAGTTACTGCTTTTTAAAGATAACTAATTAGTGGTGTCTGACTAGGAACAGCTCACTGTCTGTAAGTTAATGTGGTGGTGGAAGAGTGATGGGTGTTTACAGAATGGCTAAAAGCAGTGTGGAACCTGGGAGGCAAAGAGAACTCGGTCAACTAGCAAGGGAACACCTTCCCTTTTTCTGTCTTCCAAAATAATAATAATAATAATTTAAAAAATAATTTAAAAAACCCCCAACTATTTATTCATATATGGCTTGTCTTGTTTGTTATGGCAAATGTTCAAAATATGATGTCGTTCTGCATAGACAGGGTAAGTTATTTATAGTCCCTTCTTATACAGTCTTGTTGGAAGAAACCCAAATGCTTCATTCTACCATACACAAAACTTACTGCAGTTATTGCAGACTTCTCAGATTCTGCCCACTTCATGTCAAGTTAGCATTGCTACAGCTTCTCTGTGCAGAGCAGTAAGATTTAGAATGACATACACAGGGGCCCTATGGAAATAAAACTAGTGACAGGGATGTTGGCTAAGAGGATCTGGAATTGGCATCCATAAATGTACTGATTTTCTAATTGGAAGTGAATAATAAGCTATTATGAGCAGCCTACGTCTCTCTGGATTGCATGGCACTACTGCAACACCATACAAAAAAATACTTAAGCACATGCAGTCATCTCACTGAAATCAAGATACTTAATTAGGTCAAGACAAATTCCATAGAGATATTCAAAGTAAGTATGTACATAAATGTTTTTTCAGATCGGAGCATGCAGGAGGACCTCTAGATGTCCCAGAGGAAGACCACAATTTCTGCGTTCCCTCTAGGGATACATAGCTGTGCTTTTGTTCTTGTAAGTGCTGCACTGAACTCTTTGAGGAAGCTCAGCAATAAAGAGAAGCACATCCTTTTTTGGTTTTGTTTGACACAGTTACTTTGGTGACTGTGTCAACAGTGGAGAAAGAACCCAATTGTGTTACTACCTCTGTCAGTTTTTAAACAGCACTGCAGAGTCCCCTCTCCTCCCCAAATGAAGAAGAGAAATTCGCACTGTAATATTAATAACTGTGGAGCCCTCCAGCCTTTAATAATTAACACACTGCTAACTGTAGCTGAATGTTCCTTTTTCTTATTCCAGTTACAGACCCATTTGGAGCAGGCTCATCTGAGGGAAGTGGCTGAGCAGCAGTGTTATAACAGAGCCCTGTATCTGAGTGAAATTGTTTTCCTTTGACCCACGCAGTAGATTAAAGAAAAGTATGGGCTGAAACAGTGGTGAAGCCAAAGCATGAGGTGTTACAGGAAAAAAGAACTTCTGTATCCCAGTTATTCAACATTAGAGCCAATTCCTGGATCCTGCTGACCAATACACTCATTTGGCCTAATGTAAAATGAAATGTTCCGTCCTATAGGTGACAATTGTTCATATGCTTGCCACTTTTCCCCAAGGTGCTGCTGAATAGAAGGCTCTTGCTATCTTTTTCTTCTTTATGGGATAACTGTGTTCATTGGTAGTGAGTAAGATAAAAGACTTGGTCTAAAATCATAGCTCCCAGATTGGTTGGCCCCAGCATTTTCTGACTGAGATGGGGTTGGTAGCACAGCACTGACAAGCAGTTTAGCATTTAGCAAAGCTACTACGATCTTTGCAACGTGATTTACAAGTCTTGGATAAATGTTTTTAGTGTTTTGCTGCAATATCATGATGTTTGGCAGTATTCCTGCTACCCTAGACACTTCTGCTAGTAGACAGGCCAATTTAACGGTAACAGCTTAAATGCTTCTCAAACTATAGCCCTACTAAAGGTCTGTTATTATGCAACTTAGAAGTAGAAGGGAGGGGAACCCGTGAATTATAAGTTGTGATTACCTAGCAGCTAAAACTGAGTGATGAAGGCTGCCATATATTCTATATTCCTGCCCCTGGTTGTGCAATCCCATAGCTTCCCTTGTGTGTGCAGCTGTAAAGTGAGAAGGTGTAGGGAGCTGATCCAGCTGAAAACTGACCTAATGAAAAAAATGAGGTTTTGTTGATATGGCTTCCCATCCAGGTTTAGATTGGCTCAAGCTGTTACAGCATTATATGCAGAATTAATCAAAAGAGGTAGTGAAAGAAGCTTGGAATTGTATTGGATTATGTCACATCGTGAGATGTTTTTAATAATTATAACTCTGTGAGTTATGCTATCAATCTTTTCTAATACTTGGTAAAAATGTTAATTCTCATTGTCTGTGGCATAGCCATGGGTATGCTCATTTTCAGCTACCTGCTAACAATTAATAAAGCTCTCAAGAGATTTTCTGATTTTCAAATTATTCTTTCACTGCTTAACTTTGAGAATTTGTGAGGTGAAAACAAAGTAGGGCTAAGAGTGAGAAATACTTTTGCTCAGTTATAAATGTGAGTGTCAGCAGCTGGGGATTAGAGAAATTCCCCATTTATCTATCACAATGTAAGAAGAAGGGTAGTTGCAACACAGATGAGTGACTCAAGGGCATTTAAACAGCATATATGCCTGGGTTAGAAATCATCTACACATGTTGACCCTTGAGGGACTGGCAAGTTTTAGAACGTGGAGTACTCAAAATCAGGTTTAAGTTTCAGTTTGAAAGCAGGAAGCAGATGAAGGGTTCAAGGTGTGAACTTGCAATAGAAATGCATCTGAAACAATCCAAAATCTCACTGCAGAATTCTAGTCCTGAATTTACCCCTGAGTTACTGAGGGATTATACACTGAATCTTTACCTGGATTCAGTCAGGAAGTGGAATTTATCTTCTTTTGCAAGTGTGAAATTTTCAGCGAAAGGTTGAAATAATGTATTTTATCTATACTATTTAGGTTTAAATTTTATTAATATATATATAGCTTGCTTTATGTATTTTGTTGCAGTGTTGGTTCCTCATAAGCATTGTCATCGTGTCTTAATTTGCCACTGTCTGTAGTATTTGTTCCAGGGTCAGACTGTACATCCCATGAGGCACCCCTGCTCATGAACAGGGTGTAGGTAATGATGAATCATGTCCGCCAAGTATTTCTGCCACATCCTGGAAGATGTGGGCAAGGAGAGCTTCAGTCATAGAGGAGAACAGGAAGAAGGCACATGAACTACAGTTCTCACAGAGCATAACTGTGTATTTCAGATTTAAAATATACTACATGGATGGTTCAGCTGTTCAGTAAGAATTTGCATTTTCCACAAAAATTGGATATTGCTTAAAACTGAATTTTCCATTGGAAAACTAGTTCTGACAAAAATTTCTAATGGATCTATGCTTAATCCTGTTCTACAATTCTTGAATGAGAACTGTAGTTCCTACCTGCTTCAGCAACACTGGACCTAAAAATATAAATGAGAAGTACAATTGAAATTGCAAGTAACTTTATGCTAAGGAAACATGAAAAACATTGCAGTGGATTAAAATTAAGAAGCTAAGAAAGTTTAAGTTTTGAGGATAATCTGATAATTTAAAGATGACATTTCAAAACTTTTAGCACTTGTACAGAAAGTAAAAAAAAAAAACAAAACACACCACCAAAACTTTTTCAGATGTTTTTAATTAAAAGAATTCTAACAAGCTCTAGTGAGTGTTCACATTTTTATCTAACATCAAAATAAAGACAGGATTGCTTCACACATTTTGGACATTTTGGTAGAGGTCATTTTTTGGTTTCTCCAAGTCTGTTCACCCATCTGTGATCCTTTCAAATATTATTAATCTAAAATCTAAAAATCGAAAATCTAAAATGTTACAGCAGTAGTGAGGGAGGGGAAACAAAAAAAAAAACCAAACCCCCAACCAAACCTTTGTTTTGAAGAAAAAAGCATGTTGTTTGACAAAGTAGTAAAAGCAGAAGAAATCTGACTATAAAAGAGAGTGTAACATAACAAAACTAGAAATTAGAGATCAATGGTTTCATCCTTACAGTTGTTTGCAATTTATGGCATGACTTTATGCTAGAGAGCCAGTCAGCTGGAAGGCAATTGAATGATGATTACATGTGAAAGACATTGGACAGGGTCCTGAAGTTCTGGGTTCAGTTCTGTGTGGGTGAAACTCGTGTATGACCACATGTCAGTTGGCCTGTTTTCCACTTATGACACAAGGATGACAGTACTTCAGGGCAGAGGCTGATTTCTTAGTGTGTGTCTCAGTAGCACTTAGCACAGCTCCACTACTAGATCCCACCACTTACTGGGTCTTGTAGGTTTGCCTTGGTTGGGAAGTTGTCCAAATATTTTTGAGATTTCAAACACATAGAAATTGCAAGTCTATTTCAGAAGGAACCAAATATAGTTGAATATTTTATGTGCAGATGTACCACCAGAATCCATGGTATCTTACAGTTTTGTGACTCACTGTGAGTGTGGGAGAGCAAAGTTCAAGTTCCTGCTTAAAGCTGAAGTCCCTCTAGCCCCTGCTATTGGATAGTCACTTGTACTTTCGCTCTCCAGAAGTTACATCCCAGACTTGGCCAGCCTTCCCATAAAACTCATCAAAACCAACCTTCTCTCATTCTAAGTTGTAACCTCAATTGCTTTACTTTCTGAAAATGTATTTTGCCATAAAATACTCAACCAGCTCTGTTTTGGGTATTACTGTGGTATTAGCTGTAAACAATAATTATGAGGTGAGGATTTTAGAAGTCTCTGCAGGTTCTGATTAGGATAAAGACCTAGGTTAAACTTCCCTGGAACACTGGAAAACACTCATTAAATTATTCTGATCCAGTGCTTTGTTATGTCTACATTACCCTGCTTCATGGCCGTGCAGATCCTAGAAAGGCAATGGGTTAGCAAAAAGTGCAAATTGGAGGGGAAATGTTGCTTTTTAGGACAGCTTTGAAATTAGTATACTGGATTTGCCCTTGGTGAGAGCAGAGCTTGTCATCAACTTTGCAATCTATGTCACAAGATGGTCACAAGATGCTTTGCCTACCTACATTTTCATAGTCTTTCAAAGTCCACAAGAAGGTGCACACATCATCACCATGGAAAGTCAGGATACTCATTAGGAAAAACAGCCAACACAGACATTCTGAAGATAATCCATGAAGAATAATTCATTAACAGCTCCCATTAAAATAGTAGTTGCTTAGGAGGTGGAGATTACACTTCTAATGCTGATCTTTTCTCCCTGCAGAATATTGCTCCCACCTTATCAATATTTTAGAAAAGAAAGAGAAACCTTCTGCAGCTGTGGAAGCAATTTGGAGGGATTAAAAATTTATCCTGTTTTGAGCAAAGCTTTCAGTAGGTGCTAGAATCCACTTAATCACAGGTGGGTAACCTGCACAGCCTCTTTCCCATGGCTAAAATTGGGGTGAAGGTCCTGGCAATTCTTTCATGCAGGGATCTTCTGTCAGGACCTTCTTCCAATTCCAACCATAGTGAGCCATAAGCTTTGCCTAGAACCGCACAAAATCCAAGTCTAGGATGTAAAAGTGACATCCTAGTTTGTTTCATTTGATGAGGAAACAGAGTCAAGACCACTCTCGGAGCAGCACAGTTATCATGGCAGGGTTACACCAGGCTTTGAATTTGGCTCAATAATTAAAAAGGCTAATTAACATTAGCTGAAACTCAGAATTTTAGCTCTGCAGGAAATTCAGACAATTCCATTATGATTTTCAATCTCAAGTGGAAAGAGCCCTGTGGTTCAGAAATTTCTCTCCAAAATATCCCCCTCACCAAGAATTTTATTGAGGTGAAGAAGGAGGAAAACAGAAAACCTCCAGTTGAGACTCAGAAATCAAAACAAAACCTTAATTTCTAAAAGACTTTTAAACATATGTTTTCTTCCCATCTCCAAAGGAAAACTAATTAAAACATTTCCTTTCAAGTATTTTTTCAGTGAAACTTCATAATGATTATGTTAAATGGAACATTTTGCTTAAACAAACCAGCATTTTTCAGATGTAGGAACATTACCTGGGAGTTGGGGAGACTTTTTCCTTTTTTTTACTTGGTCTATTTGACACTATCACGGTTGGTTTACTAATCCATATGAATGAGCAAATACACACCATTGCTAAGGACTTTTAAGTTTTTTCTACTCCCAAGAGAGCAAGTTGCAGCTGACAATGATAGACTGTGTAGAGTAACCATACTATTTGTTTACAGATCTGCATGTAATTTCCACCCACCAGAACTAATTGCTTTTATCAACACCAGTAATTAGAAGCACCAAAGAAGCATCAAATTTTCTGACTGGGCATGGTATAAAATGGTGTGTAACAGTGTGCTGTGACAGTTTAGACTAGGGCAGATAGCATTTTGGGAAAAGAATATAATCAAAGTGCTTGTTGATACATAGAAAAGTGGTAATTGGAACTTCCTGCTGCTTGCAGAGAAATAGTGTAGATCCCCTTGCAACTTCTTTTGGTCATTTTCTTTAGAACTCTCTATGAGAACACAGTGGGATTTACAGGGACACACCACTTTTGATTAAGCTTTTGTTGGGAAAGTTTTCTCAAATAGAGAATGACATGGCAGAGAAGAATCACTGATGCAAGTAGAACACAACAGTTGGAATGTTGGGAGAATCAGGTGTAAGTCAAGAGTTCCAGTTCAGAAACAGCCCTTGGATCTAGGTCTCCCACTGCAGACATGAGCACTTTCATCATCAGAGTGTCTGAATACTGTCGTATGGGTGTCTATCAGCTTTGATCCTGTCCCATTATAAAATAGGAACATGTTGGAGAGCTGGAAAACATACTTAAGGTTCAGTGTGGCATCCAGTGAGCCTATGGAAAAAGCAATGCATGCTTCCCATCCCTATCCTTCCCTTCCCTGGACCATTGCCTGGTAGGACAAATGTTCTCCTGGACACAGGGAAGTATGAGTGCCAGGACTGCATTGTTCCAGGAGGATTTTTCAGGCAGAGGATTCAAACTTTGTATCTCAGTGCCAGGCAGGTTTCTGCATCATTTGTGATAGGTAATAATGGAAATCTAGTTCTAACTAAGCTCTAAATAATTACTGCCAGAATGCCATGATGGTGCTGATGAGTATTTATCCAACAGAAGAAAAACAGCATGTTGATTCTTGAACCGCAGAAAGCCATAATTGTAATTTAAAATCTGGCATGTTGTTTAAAATACTAAATTCATTCTCTTTCAGAATCTTTATAATTATACATCTAAGCTATCACTCTGAATACATTTGCAAGTGTAAAGAAACAGACATTCTTTTTTCTGACAAGGGATTAGACTATTGCATCATTCCATTTTTAAGATCTTCCCAAACCTTAAATATGAAGGCCCAAGTGATAAATGAAATGAAAATAAAAAATCTATCTGCACAGAATGTAAAGCCTATTCTGTTTCAAAGCTATTCATTCATGTTATGTTATTCCTAACCCAAAAAAAGTTAGAAAATTGCAGCACTTATTTGGAAGATGTCTTTTGCTCAAACAATAGCAAATATTCCTGCTCCTTCTCTCACAATAAAATGACCATATCAAATAAATATGTTCATAAAAATAAAGAAGTGCTGGGGAAAAAAAAAAAAAACACCCACAGAATATTAAAACTTCTCCACTTCAGAATACCAAACTGTTATCGAGGACTGTGACAGGGTATATATTTTAGGAAGTATTGAAAGGAGGGGAAAAAAAAAACCCAGGCTTTGACATTAACAAGATGGTAACAGCCATTGGCTCTTGTTCAGTAACTTCCACCCCAGAATTTCAGCAGTGAGATAATCAGGCTTTCACTGACTTGTATGGGCATGGATCTGACTTGGATCAGACTCTGCTCTTTGGCCTGGCTGTTGTTATGTGGAGTTAGGCACTGGAAGAGTTTTGACAAAAATAATAACCCCCGAGTGAGATTTCAAGACCAGAGACTGTGTGCCAGACAGGTAAATCACAGACAAGTCCAGATCTTTGAATTAGCTCTGCACTTGTGTGATGTCTGCATGTAAACAGAGCTCTTGAAAATCCAGAGCTTTGAAAGCTTGGGCGACTGAGGGATCTGTGCAGTGCTGATCTCGATGTGAAATGTTCCGCCAGTAGGCAAAAAAAGAAATCAGACATTGCTCCTACTCTAAAAAGCGTGTTGTGGCTTCATGCTTTAAAATAGTGTTACAAGCATGGAAGAAGTTATCAAAACTTAAGAGTTCATAACACCATTTTCACATTATTTCTTCCAATTGCAACTAGGAACCAAGAAGCACTGGTGAGAAGACCTACAGATCTTCTTTCAGATTTTCTTTCTGATGGGATTTCTGACTGTATATAGAAAACCCAGCAGTTAAATGCTAACAGTTAAAAGGAGTTAGGTCCCTCCTGTTATTTTAAATAATTGACACTGCTGCACATTTGCATCTTAAATCAAAAATTCATATTTTTGAAAAGCTTCCTCAATGCAGCAATGCTTTAGTGATTAATTTAATTAATTAATAATAACATACACTCTCTTGATTCAGTGACTCTTAAGCAAGGAAATTCAAGGAACAGAACTGATTATCTCCCCTGAACTTTTCTATTCTTGCATGTGCCATGTGTTCTGGCAAGCAGTTACCCTGCCCATAGCAAACACCTGGGTGTATATTTTAATATCAATCAGTCCTTGTTCCTATCTGCTGGCCAGCCTTACATTTCATTGCAAGGACAAGTTATTACTTAGATAACACTCCTATTTTCTGGAGTAACAGTGTTTTGGTTTTTAGTTGGCTATCGCCCTAAATATCAACAAGGCTGAGTTTTCTGTAATTGCAGGCCTTGGAGTGTATGGGCAGCTGAGGTGGATTTCATATCTTGGATGTATTATTTATCAATAACATCAGGAATTTATGGGCTTAGTGTTAAGATTATACAAGGAGCTCTAGTTATGAGAAACATGACAAGAATGTGGCCAGGTACTCTTAGCATGTGTCTGCAGACATCCATATGTGCTGGGCTGGGTGTTGGCATGCGTTTCAGTCTCCTATGTACTAACAAATGCTGCAGCATTTTAGGCACCGACCTACAAACCATCCCATGTGGGTGGGCCCCTTGGCAAAGCCCTGTGAATTCTGGAGGTCTTTGTTTGCCAGCACAGGAGGAAAACGTGCAGCTCCTGGAAAAATTACATTGATGCACATTTGTAAGCCTCAGCCTCTCTGCTATTGATTATGGATTTTGTGATATCTGATTTTGGGGCTCAGATTCATTAATCACTGACAGTTAAATTTGAGAGACAGTCTAGCTATGTGCCAAGGAACATCTTCAGTGTTGTTGTGTGTTCCTTGTACAACCTGTGCAATTTTGGCAAATAGGAAGAAGAGAAAATACTGTAACTTTTTACTTAAGAAATTCTTTCAAAGTTCTGGTGCATATGATGTGTTTTATAAAAAGGGAATTGAGCTGAAATAGTACTATACTGACATGCTTGATTGCTAAGGAGAGGAGATGTAATGATTTTGGACAGCAACTGTCAGGGTTAAGAAAGTTATTTGTTCCATTGGTTTATGGCACAGACTAGTAGTATTTTATTGTCAAACAGAATTAGTTTTATATCAAGATGAGTGATTACTTGGGTTCACCGTGTTTGAGATTAAACTTGATGATTTCATGTCCATTATTGATTTAGGCTTTACATTCAGAAAAGTAGCGGTTTATATTTTACTTAAGGGGATTTGATCACAGTAGATGTAATCTTCAATGGTTTCTGCAAATAAATTAGTAAAGTTTCTATGCCTCTTACAGTAACTGAAGAAAAGTGAAGAGGACTAGAAAAAGGCTGCCTTATCTCAACAAGACCGGTGCAAAAAGATCTAGAGAAGGTGGCAAAAAATGCTTCTTACCTTTTCCAGTGTGATGGGACATGCTAACACCTAAGCACAGCATGCACAAAAGCAGGACCCACACAGAAGATACTCTGCCAGTGGCATGTTGCAGCTCCAGACTTGGATGATATGTATTTGCCAAAGTGAGGCAAAAAACTTACTGTACATCACCTCCTCTGATTTATCCTGAAAATACACCAAGGGAGAGAGGAACATCCAAGGTTCTTTCCAATGTTAGAACAGGGTCAATGAAGCACCAAATGTGGGCGGCCTCTGTAGGAGGTAAATGTGCAAAGTGTGTAATATGTGTCACTAAAAATAATCCCTTTCAAATCATCTTAAATCAGACAGTCTGTTAGAACAAGCCATGAGGACCCAACCAAGCAGTGCAGTCTGATGTGGGTCCTGCTCTGCTGCTGCTGGGAAATCTGTAGCCAAGAGAAGACAGATGGTTTGTGGCCAGCCAGGGCTCTGCTCCTTTGGGCGGTGCTGTATGTCTACAGAAGGAGGAGAGAAAGCATTTCATGGAAGCCACTGTCAAAAGTAGGCCATATCAACTTGAGAGCTCTGCAGCATTCCCTTAGGGATGACCAGTATGGGTTGCTATCTATTGCACCTTTACCATGAATAGCTGTGGAAGCAGAAACAAGTCCTGCTAGCTTTATTTAGAGCTGTCATATTCAGGCCATCATGATTCCAAGCTCCTCTGGCTTCCAAAATACTGTCATTTGTTAGAGCTCTCCTCAAGACACAGATGTTTTAGTAGATGCTGAAGTAGCATTGCACCCTTAAAAAAACAGCAAGGCTATTTGGCTAGCACATTTACTGTCTTCCCCTTTCCACCTTACTGTGTGCTTGTACGTTGCCTCTGAGACTTAGGAAGTTTTCAAATACACTAGAACAGGGACCATAATGCACATCTTGAAAGGTATTTAGACTTACCTGTGTGCACAGGATTGTGACCTGCACGCTTACATAGCCTTGACCCAGCCAGTATCACTGTGCAGCTAACCTAGAAAACCCTCTGTGTGCAGGCAAGTCTGACACAGCGTGGGATGTACTGAGCTCTGGCTCAGCATTGCATTTAGTCTGTAGCTCCCATGAGGTTTCCTGTCTCCATTCGTGCCTATGTGTTGCCTACTACTACTAGATGGTAATTCAGGAAAAAAAACCTTAAGTTGTCTTATGTTCCTTACCCAGAATGCAGTGCACAGAGCACCCTCTGTAACTAGCACTTGTTCTTGCAGTTAAACATCAATAGCTACCAAGATTTATAGCAGCTGATGTTGGCTAAGGCTCGTGTAATGGTGTTTTCCCTTCAGTGGTTTGGGTTACTCACAAATATTGTTAAGATTGCTCCTGAGAGACGGAGATTTCTCCAAGCTAAAGAGCACCAGCTCTCTCAGCCTCGCTTCACATGTCACATACTGCGGTCATTTTAGTGGCAATTCTCTGGACCTGCTCTCGTATGGCCATTGCTTTCTTATAGTGGGGCATCCAGAACTGAAAGCTACTCCAGGTGTGGTCTCACCAGTGCTAAGTAGCTTTTTCAGGCTTTGGAAAGACATTTCCATTACAAAGGCGAAAGAAGAGAGAAGGAGGAAGGAGATGGATGGTTTTGGAACTAATTGGATGCATTAATTGAGATCAGAGTTAAAAACAAAAAGCTGTTGCCTAAAGCATTTTTTATTTTTTATTTTTTTTACTAATTTGAGGGTTTGTTTATCATTTTAGTTTCTCTGTTCAGTGAACTGGTTCATATTTAATGGATCACTAAGTTATGACTACAATAGAAATGACAGAGCATGTGTTTTCTAATTTAGGTGTATGGACAAGTGCTGTCTTTTGCAGGAAAGAGAAAAAGCTAATATTGCTAATACGGCTCAATAGTGATATAGTTGAACCAAATGTTTCTCAGGATAGGTGGCCCGGGGAGTGACAGGTACCTGTCTTTGTGGCTCTGATAAACTTTTCTTGCTGTAATGCTTAAGCAAAAATCCACAAATGTGACTAAGTTGTGCTGCCTGACTGGGAGGTCAAGGTCATAAATCATTTATGGTGCTTTGGAGAATGTTACCCAGCGGCACCTGGGAACACAAGCCATTAGCTTTCAAGAAGATTTAGCCACCTTCCCAGTTAAAAGATAAATTATAACTTGTTAAAGGTATTTGGATACTGTAAGAGCTGTCAAAATGGATGTAAATGCCAAAGAGTATTTGAAAATGTTAGTAGCTTTTTACCGGGGCCTCATTCTCACCTGGACTGGAGATAGTTGTTAACACTGTTCAGGAAGACGAGGCTCTGGTATCTCCTGTATTTCTCCTTGCCTGTGCACTCTTCTTCCCCCTTGAACAGCAGAAGGGTCCATTACAGCCACCTTTCTCTGGTCTACTGCAGTGTAGGGAGAAAACTGCAACATTTTTTTTGTGAGACTTGTTTTATCACTCTGACTACAAAGCTGAACAAGTCTTACAGTAAAGACAAGCCAGGTTTTGCATATAAAAACAGTGTTAAAAAAGAATAAACCAGGCAGAAATAGATTCAGTAAAAAGCATATTGTTTTAAGTAATTAGGAGATCTGGCATACTTCTAACACATTTGCCCCATTCATGAAAACAAGGAAAAAAAGCTGTAAATCTGTTCTTCTGTTTTCTCTTTTTACAGCGTGCAGATAATTGCATGATGTATCATTTACAGAGTTTCTGAGGAAATGCCAACTATTCCCAACTTCTTTACTGATGTGACTACCTTTGTGTTTCTAGCCTCTGATTCTTCTTTCCTGGCAGGAAAAAAATGCTTGTCTAGTTCTATGTGTTGTTACCTTTCATGAAAGGGATTTCCTTAAAAGATGGTGGAATACTTTTTTTTTTTTTTTAATTAATAATTGCCAGTGCTTTAACTGCAGAAACACCTAATCCTATGTAACCTGTGTATACAGTGTATTTAAATGTCAGTCATACTGGCTTTCTTCTCAACATGACCCATCCTCTGGGTTGAATTTTTAATTTGAGGAGTGTTGTCTGCTAGAGGCGAGCTGAGGTCCTAGGGAGAGGGGGGACAACTTCTGTCATAGAAAAGTCCTGTATCCTAAAAAACCAGCGTGCAGATAAGCAGCAGGTGATTAATTTTAAGAATGAGTCCAAATTAATGGCCAGATTGAATGGCTCCAGGGGCTTGCATGAAGTAATTTTTAAATTGTTGTGCTTAAAAATGGCAGAACATGAAGACAAAAGGCAGCCCTTTGCGCTGGTATGTCTCTAGGTAGGGACACTATCAGCTTCTGGCAAGTCAAGGGAACTTGTTGACTTACAAACTGTATTATATTGACAAAAGCATACTTCCATTATTTGAACTGCTGGTGCATACAGTGCTGACTCAAATCACTAGCATGTCCTTTTAAAATACTAAACATCCTCAGGAGTTACAATGACCAAGAACCTAACAAAGTAAGACACAGTAAAAAAAAGGTGGCACAGTCAAATAGCAGCTGAACATACAGCCAAACCCTTGCTGTGATCCTTGTTTGCCTTCAGAAATACTGTGTCAAGTGTCCTTATTTAAATGAAGCTTAGTTCAAAGTGGGAGCAGTTGTCTCAGAATGCCACAGTGGCTCCTGGGTGTGTAATAAACGTGTCAAGAGAAGGGCTGGCTGGTGTGCAAAATCCTCACCAGCACACCAGGTTTCTGTGTCACTATAAAGCGGTTTTCTCCCCCCGTGCAGCTGCTGCCCGGTTTCTGACGTACCACACACCTGTACCTGTGGGCAGGCAAGACCCCCGAGTACCCCCAGCACCCCACTGCTTCAGACAGGGTCCAGGAGGTGGAGCAGTCACATGGCTCTCGGCGTGGTAGGCATCAGCATCTCCCTATTTGAAAAGTAATCAGGAATCCCAAAATGGCTGGTTACCCCCCTACTGTGATCAGCTATCCTGCCAACTTTTATTTTTCAATGTACTTTCTGCTGGTGGTGTCAACAGAAAGAAATGCAGCAAGATAAGATGAACTCTTTCCAAATTAGGGAATGCCCTTAGAAACTTTGGCTTTTAGAAACCTTATCTAGAGGGACGCAGCTTCTGTGGGGCAGCAAATTAAATCACTTTAGTGATGTGCTCAGCTTTTTCTGGCACAAACCCTAAAAGCCTGAAATCTTTTGTTAGTCTCTATTTTGGTGATGTGTGCTTTGGTGCTTTTAAACCATTTGCTAAGTTAGAATGATGCATTAGAGATGGCTCAAAGCCAGAAAAGGACTTGAGCCAACCCTCTTCTGCACTGGGCCAGATCTAACAGAGTCAACACAGGCACCATACATGGTATTTATGAACATGCCAGACAAAGGAGCTCGTTGTATGCATTTTTTTTTCCGGTAACCATGTCCCTAAACATGGATATATACCTCTGTGCTTTTATGTTACGGAGATATTTTAGAGAAGTAACTGCATTTGCTGTCTTGCACCACAGCCTGCATTTACCCGGCATTGGCTGGAAACTTATTTTTGCCCATTGTTCTGACAGAGATGTTATTGCACCAACCTGTGCTCTAGGCTTTCTTGACATTTGCTGAATCATCTTGTTGTGGTTATGGACTTCAATGGGATGTCAGTGTCAGATGGCCGTTACTGTGAGCCAACACAGCAATTCCAAGGCAGATTTTTTTTATTTTATTTTTCTTTTCACTGAGGTCTCTGTAAATCAGGCTTTTGGAAGTGAACAAATTATTTAGATTAAAAAAGAAAGATCCCACAACATTTTTATTTAAATTGGCCAACTTACTGCTCTCAGCTAGATATTAGTAATGATGCTATATGTATGCTAAATGCATATGTAACATAGTGTAAGTGGTATAAATATGTCTTATTTACTGTACCTGGGATTGAAAGAGATACCTATGCCCCATTTATATAAATTAAGAGGAAACATTAACAAAGGCTTAACTATGATTAGACAGAGTTCTCTTCTATACTTTTATTTCCTTGAACCATCCAGCTGGCTTTTCTTAGTTTGCCTACTTGTCTGGGTTTAGGCTCTGACCAGTCGCTGTAATCCAAGACTGAATTAAATTGTGAAAATAAAACACACTCTTAATCTATCTTATTGGAAATAAAATTAAGTACCTTCTTCAAATTAATTTTCCATGGAAGGAGGAATATTTTACTTCAAGAGAAAGGTTGATTTATAGTCTGTAGTATAATAAGGGGTATCTGTTTATATATGTTACAATTTTTTTAAATATTTTGCTAAGGAATGAACAATAATGCCACTTTGTGCTTTTTCAAAGAGGTTAAGCTTTCATTATGGGATTTCTGGGTTTCTGTTTGTTTATTCTTTTTACAGAAGATGCAGTGAACTTGTGCTTCCCTTTTTTAAGCACCTTTCATGATAGGTGACATTTTCTGTGATGAGAGAGAATCACTGAAAAGATTATAGACCATGAACTTGAACTATAGAACAAATTTCAGTTCTTATGTGAGGTCTGACATTAATCCACACTACACTTGTGCTCAGACTGTGTCTTTTATCTGATATCTTGATCAGTGTGCGGTGCATAGTGTGTGGATCCCTTCTCAAGAAGAACTGGTATGCATTTTAATGGATTTGTTTTCTGTTTTAAGCTAGAAGTGTCTAAAAAAAGCAAAATTTAAACTCATACAAAAATCCATTCTACAAAGTGCTAGTTTCAGTTTATGAAGAAAGTACATACACTTGAAAATATGCACACTATAAATTCCATCAGCACATATACTCAGAAAAAAGGAAGTCTGGAACAATAAGAAGGAGAACTTTTAAGTTTTGTTAAGTATTGGGGTGTATGTGTGTGCCCTTTGCCACTAGCTAGGGTCAGACATTGGCCAGTAGAACTGCTGTGGGCTATGGTTTGGCTAGCAGCAGTACCCGGAACACCAGGAAATCCTGACTGCATTTAAAGTCATCGTGATTCCAGTGGGACCAAGATTATATCCTACTGTAACTCCTGCTAGTGTGCTATTTGAGCACAGAATATAACTAATGGGTAAGATTTCAGTATATATATATATATAAAAATAT
>NW_010326633.1:27634-35582 GCF_000700745.2 Antrostomus carolinensis | reverse complement strand
AAGGGTGAATCCACCCAAACCACCACAGTCGATCAGATTCCAACAGGAAGTAAAGTTGATCAGATTCCAAAGAATTTGTTCAGTTCTGGGAAAAATTCTTGCCATAACAGGTCCTTTTCTGTGATCTTTGGTAACAGCACAAGTATAACCCAGTCATGAGTGAACTATCTCACGAGTCTGAGGGTGGGTCTGCCCAAGCCAAAGTTAAGTGTCCATAAAGCCAAGACCACAGTTCCACAGGACAACATCTGTTTTAGTAATGAAAAGTCTACATTATAAAGGAGTAAGGGCAAATTCACAAATGAAAGTACATCCTTTGTGAAGGGGGGTGGATTTATATTGAAGATTTAACTGAAAAATATGGGAAAAAGAAGACAATTACCTTAGTGAAGAAAGTAAAAGGGAAAAAATCAGAGCATGACTTCGTCAGGTCTAGCTGTATTATGAAACATAAAATATTGTGCCTCATTCACAGAATCATAATAAAAGTTAATCTTGAAAGGGTTGTCTGGAGGTGATAGTCCACGTCCTACCTGAGACCAGGACAACTTCAAAGTTCAATGAAGTTTCTCAGGAACTTGTCCAACTACTGAAGCTCTTCATGGATGTAGATTCCTATGAGGGACTCACCTTTCTAGTCACTTTTTCTTTTACCTTGTCTTAAAATAATATTTAATTGAAT
Source organism: Antrostomus carolinensis (assembly GCF_000700745.2). Classification (NCBI taxonomy): domain Eukaryota; kingdom Metazoa; phylum Chordata; class Aves; order Caprimulgiformes; family Caprimulgidae; genus Antrostomus; species Antrostomus carolinensis. Next base: position 34,900 of record NW_010326633.1, on the reverse strand, counting down.
GTGTTGGCATTGAGCTTCTCTTAAGTATTTTTACAAAAGGCTCTCATTTATGATTTGCTTCAGAGACCTCACAAATATAAGCTGTTCATTATGTGTTTATGAAACCTGGTAGCAGAGTGGAATGACCACATGTTCTACTTCAGCAGCAGGAACCAGAAAATGTGTATAAGCCCTGGTTTTGGCTTGGTAGCTTATCCCAGTTTTTACATAGTTCTTTTTCCCAAGGGGCAGAGGTCAACAAGAACAATTTTTAATGCCAAGAAGTATTTCAAATAGTAATAATTATATTCCTCCTCAAGGAAGAAAAGAATACCATAGCTGTCCTGATCTTACAAATATTCCTGTGCTTAAATGTCAACACAAGAACTTCCACTACCTTTTGTAATCCATTGATTGTGATGGGATTTCACATCTGTCTGCATCTAACTGTGCTAGTAAAAGTTTGCAAAGCACAGGTATTAGTACTGAAGATTGCTAAAACTCCTTGTGCCTTGTTGCCTGGAGCTGGGGGAGACAGGTAGGAAGAGGCACACTGAGAGTCTGTGCCCAGTAGGCACCACAATCCTAAGCCTAAAGGGAGCCCAGTCCAAAAGAAATGTCTAATGTCACAGTCAGAGGAGCCTGGATGTTCATTCAAGATTTCTGAGCACATTTCAGGGGTGCTGCTACTGCTTTGGGGCAGTAGAAACCTAGAAGTGTTGTAGGGGCCTCAGTGTTCTCTGATGACCCCAACTGTCCTGATGTTCCACACAAGTCATGACAGCTGTGCTGCTTCCCAGGATGCCACAGAGCTTTAATGGGAGGATGCAGCATGATGCCACTCTGTGTTGCTGATTTATATTCTAGAATGAAATCTTTTAATTAAATTATTGTGTAATGAAAATATGATAGTTTTCAGTAGACAACAGAGTAACTGGACATTAGAGAAGGAAAATGAACTGTGACTGGGGCAGCAGTTTAGTACTGTAGAAAAATTGCAGTAATCCTAATGAGGTGCTAAAAAGCAAAATGAAAGCAGTCCTAGTCAGATAGTTGATTTAAAAACCCAGTTGCTTTAGGGCTTTCATGTAAAATGCATCAACCTCATTCTTATCTTCAACAGTTTATCTATTATTGTCAACCACAGTCAAGACAGTGTGAGCTTCACTAAATGAACACAAAGGGGAAGTTGAAGTTAATTAAAAATGCAGTATTTTAAAAAATTAAAATCTTATTTAAGCCCTGGTCAAGTATAGACTCTGGTTTACTATATTAATTCTGAAGTGATAAGAAAAATTAAAATAAAACTATGAAAGGCGTTGCTATTTCATACACAAAATATGTATACACAGGATATCTTTGAGCATGGCTGCCTAACTCACAGATAAACATTATACTAAATATTTGCCAAAATAAATCCAATTGTACATCAAAGTACATTTGCCTGGCATAATGTAATACACAGTGCTCTGGCTTAAATGCCTAAGGCATTCTAATTTTCAGCATTTATCTCCACTCCATATATAATTTTTTTCTGTGTATCTGCAGTGTTATTTGTTGGCTGATTTTAAAAAAAGGTTTTCTCAAGCAATAATATTTCTAGCTCCAGTCTGATCACTGAATTTCTGCTAGACTCATGAACTAGCAAAGCACATAGATATACGTTTAATTGTACTTATGCAAAGAGACTCATTGAGGTCTCGTGATTAGAGCTGGATGCAGGCAGGTGTGTTCTACAGGATCTTCCCAAACCTCCACTATTTCTGGTTGAGAAGGTGTAGGAAGGTCGAGAGAATAAGGGAGGCTGATGATCTAGGCTTTGTTGCATTGTATTAATGACTCTGCAAATAAAAAGCAAGATGAAAGGTGTGTTGTACTCATTTCCTGTGTTTGGAAGAAAATTAAAATCAGGGCATCAGTCTGTACATTTTTCACACTCTCTTTGTGTGTAGAACATCCCCTGCAAAAAAGGATTTTTTAATTAAAAATAAGTGCCAGTGAACTGTTGATATATTGTGAAGCCAGAGAATGTCTGACAGCATATGTATAATATGTGAACCAATCAAGTGAGAAAGTGGCTGAACTTGAAAAAAAAAAGATTATAGAGGAAACAGAAAATCATCTCAACTGTCTCTCTCACCCGAAGATTACCTTACCTTCAGGGAGACAAAGAACCATACCGCTGGGTACAGGCCAGACAGTTGTCATCACTCACAGGCTGGCCGGCATTATGACGCGCGGAGCATCGGATGCAGGCTACTGCTTCCACGGCGGTACGAGCCTGACATCTGCTGTGAGCTGCGGTTCAGGAAGCACCAGCTATGCCGTGGAGAGCACTCTCAGAAAGAAGGTGTTCTTGAAGAAGCTAATGGTTTCATACACCAAAAAAAAAATTATGATGTAACTGTTCCTCTGAACCTTTTTTCCTCTGTCCCTTCTGAGCCAGTGTATCTCAGGTAAACTATACATCAGTACTGAAGGGTTTATAATAATTTCTAACTTTATTATTACTCAATAGTAATAGGCATGAGGCATCTACATTGACCCAAAAGATCTGTCCCTGAACTCTGCCTGGCCCTTTTGTTCTCCTCTGGCTGAGGACCTAGAGCCAACTAATCCAGACACTGGATTTAAGAGGGGAGTGAAGCTGTTTGAACCCAGCTGGAGGTGAAAATGTTACTAATTCTCTGTCACATCTTCAGTAGAAAGATATTCAGCTGCTTTAAAAAATTTGGGGCAAAGTGTCCAGCTCACTTTCAAAAATAAACTGTAAGATAAAATTTGTAAAGTCAATGGCAGAGTTCAAAAAGCATTTAGGCACACAGAGGTACACAGTGTGTTCAAGAGAAATAAATCACATTTGGATCCTAACTCATGTTGAAGCCTTTTAGTTGCTTTAATTCATGTGATTAAGATGGCTAGATATAGTTGAAAATCATACCTTCCTGATTAGTTAGCTGGGCATCCAACTCCCACCTGGAATTCACTTTGGTTCCTAGCTGGAAACAGCTCTTAATCAGGAAAGAGAAATAGGCACCTCCAGATGCTGACTCATCCCCTTAAAAGTACATGGCTTAGGATGGGCTAAATTATTCTATAGGTGTTCTTACCTTTTTCCATTGACAGCAGAGAGTAGGTAATTACTTTGACTCTTATATGCCACTCATATTAAATTACCTTATACAAAGTCCCCATTGAAATTGCCTCAGGAATCATACTAACTAAAGAATTAATCTGTTTGGTCTCTACCAGAATAGGGATTCTTGAAACAGATTATTTCTTGGATGTCCTCAAGTGGTATATAGGGCATGACAGTCCCTAGAGAAAGCACTTTCTTCAGGGAGATATTATTCTGAAAAAAACCCCCCCCAAAAAAAAAAAAAAAAAAAAAAAAACACCAAAAAACCTCAGAGCAGAACCATAAGCAAGAGGCAGGAAGGGAAAATCCTATTAATTGGCTTGGCTTTTATATCCATAAAAATTCAAAAATTCTGTGAGCATCACTGAGTTAGGGCTCTGGAACAGGACATAGTGGACAGCTCTGCAAAGCCTCAGCCTCCAGACTCATCTCCCATGCTGAGGGCAACCACCAAGAGTGGCAGGTAGGGTTTTTTGCTCTGCCTACTGAGACAAAGAGTAGTAAATATTGAAAATTTGGCTCAATTTATGTTAAAATTTTAGCAGGGTGAAATAGCATGTAGGTGTATATACATCAATGCCTTATTTTTAAAAAGTCATCTGAAAATACTATTCCTCAGACCTAATCCAGACTATAGCACAGCACCTGGTGCCATTAATCAGTTGTCCTACTTTCATAGCTGACACTGGGAATAACCTTGAATAGGTCACAGTTCCCCAGACTGATACTTTATGGCACAGGCCTAATGATTCACTTTAATAATTTTAAATTAATTCTTACTTTTTTCCTCATCATCTGGTTCAGTTTTCCACTTTCTGGTAACAGTCTTACACTTTCATCTCAATCAATAATGTTGTGAGTAGTCAGAGTACCTGACAGATGACAACATCTTCGTTATTTAAGGAGGTCTCTTATGACATGGGACCATCTACTAAGGGCAATTTCTAAAAAAAAAAAAAAAAAAAAGAGCTTTTACTTTATAATATACTGCAGATGCAGATGGAAAGTGATATATTATGTGAAGTACAAAACAAAGAAATAAATAATCGGCTATAGGAATATTTTTTTTTTCCTTCCTGTCACAAAGCAATCTAAATTTTAGTATTTATTCTAAAAATGTCCTAGCCTCTTAGAGGCAAATTATGCATGAAATAATGCAATTAAAACTGAAATAAAAGATTTAAATGCAGCCTCTAGAGGCATCGAATGGCACCACATTGTCTCACTTTTTACTGCCTCTTAAAATGAATTCTCAGTTTATAGGAAAATCTTTCCAGTCCTGGCTCGTAGAATCCTCTGGTTTTGATGGCACTAATCGTAATTCAGTTTCCCTATGTCATGAGAACACACCAACATTTCCTTCATGCTCCAAAATGAACAAACAACTCCATGACCAAACACAACCTTATTACTTAGTGCAAGGAGGAATGTCTTAAGTCCTGATTTCTCGACTGACTTGTTCCAGTATTTTCAGAAGTTATTTTTATATCCCTTCTGAGACTCTCAGTTAATATTTTTGTCATTGGCAGCCTTGGGAATGACACTTGGAAAATCATTAATGGCACCACTATGAAGTGAGGGATCTTTGGGAGTGGTGGATGCCATCTTAAAAACTTCTATAAATGTTATGTCTCCAACACTATCAGTGATAAAGTTGGAAAAGACACATTTGTAGTGGTGTAACAACTTGCAAAGAGCCTAAACTACTCCTTCTTTTTTTTTTTTTTCTTTTCCCTCACTCTAAACTGCTGAACAGTTTTGATGACAGACATTCAACATCCAGAAACACCAGAAAAATAAATGACCTTTTTTTTTTCCTGGATTCACTGTCCAAAAGCAATGACTTCACAACTGGTTTCATTTGTAAAGGAAAATACATGGTAAAAGGGGAAGGGGCTAGGTCAATTTTCAGTTCACAGAACTTAATAAATAGGTTATGTTTATCTACTGGCACATCAGGATTGTAAATAACTTCACTAAAGTCTCTCTAACTGTAGTAAACTACATTGCATAATCACAGAAATAATTGATTTTCTCAACAAGAACAGAGATCAATCTAGGAAACTTCTTTCTTTGGCTGTGAGCAACAAAGGGATATCATGACATCAGAATAACCTTAGACAATGCATTTGCACCGCAGAAAACACTGCTTGAGGGGATCACAAATATGTCTTTGACTGCTAGGTTGAGTAGCTGGAATACCACAGAGGAACATCAGGATTTGTGGTCACAAATCTCACAAAATCTCAGTGATGCTTTTATGAAAACCTGCAAACCAAAAAGACCTGCTAGTTGGAGATTTTCAGAGCTTGTTAAATGGGAGGTCTAAAGTAAATGCCATGAACATGCTCGACATTTGGATTAGCCCACAGAGTCAGATTTTGCCGGTTTCCAGTAGAAGGGAGTGATATATTATTACCTGAAGATTTACTAACATGGATACATCAAATAGGGCACTCCGTGAACACGGTCATACCCACCAAGTCCTGACTTGCCTTAGTCAGCAGAGTTTCTGTTTGCATGACTTACTGTCAGTGATCCAGAAACTTGCTTGATTATGTCCCCATGTGGTGCAGTAGTAGATCACCAATGGCAGCAATAGTTCACTGCGATGTTAGTCAGGTTCCAGTTCTGTAATGCTTGAACATTGTCATGTGATTATTCAAAGTGGTATAACCTTCCAAAATGTTAAGGTATGCAAGAAAATGACAGAAGAAACCTCTCACATTGCTGAAAAGCTTAATTGGCTTCCCCTTCATCATACCAACAGACACGTTTGGTAAGCGTTGTTAGTTTAACTGGTATTGACAGAGATAACAGAATTTATTTTTCAAGGGGTCCACTTTTTTAGCAGTTTACTTAAAAGAATTTAAATAATTTACCTGTTGTTAATGTTCCAAAATGAATGTTTTGTTTAAATATTAAACATCATCTTTTAGGCTGCTGTTAAATTAGTATTTAAGAAGGATAGAAATTCATACAAAATCCTGTAAGCAAGGTGGCCAATGCTATCATTAAAGTCTTTTAGGCCTAAAAGTGCAGCAAATCGTATTAGCGTATTATTAGCCAACATAGAATCATAGAATGGTTTGGGTTGGAAGGGACCTTAAAGATCATCTAGTCCCAACTCCCCTGCCATGAGCAGGGACACCTTCCACTAGATCAGGTTGCTCAAAGCATCATCCAACTTGAATGCTAGTTAGTATGTTCCAAGTAATGTATTTGAAACTACGATGAAGGCAAGGCACACAGCTTTTAACATCTGAGAATGTAGGTCTTTGACTCCTGTGTGCAATATAACCCTTCTTTGTTGCTCAGACAACATTTTTCAGAGCTGTTAATTAGAATATTGCCTCATAACAATTTTCTTATTGTGAAACAAGCACCAGAAAGCTGCAGGTCTCCACCAGATCTAAAATGCAAAAGGACAGCGTTAGATACAAGTTGCTTCCCAAGCTGCACAGAACTTACCCCTAGCCCAGAGGTAGTGGCAAAACACCAGTAGTGCAAAACATCACTGAATGTTGTAGAAGAGAGGTGACAGAGCACATCAAACGTGATAATCTGTATTACAGAGATAATAGTACAAAAGATATTAGACAGAGGATAAACTGTATTTAAATATCATGCATAACAAAACAGCTAGGAACAGTGTGCCCTGGTTCTAGACATAGTTGCAGATGTCATTGCAGATTTGAAGTGAGTGGTACCAACAGAACATAATAATGACAAACCTGATTCATAGAACATGGACTGCTCTACAAAGATAAGTAAGCAGTGCCAGAGATAAGGTGTTTTGTAGATGCTTAGTGAAAGAACATATAAATAAATACCAAAGCAGACCATATAGTCTTTGATGGTAGAACTTAACACTCTTTAAAGAAATGGGATGTTCTACAATTACTCTTATCATAAAAATGAATCACAGTGTATCATCAGCTGTTCATGTTGGCAGAATTATGTTTGCTTGCCTTAGGAGTATATTGAAAATACAGACATAAATTGCCAGTTAGGAATAATGGAGAAGCCAGGAGAATCTACAGGGTTAGGTGGTTTAGTTTTATGAAGAGGCATCTTTTTACCCTCAGGGACTAAAAGAAAGGTCCATAAATGTGTAGGGATTGGTGGGCCACAAGGAAGAAAGTCTG
>NW_010326633.1:0-27604 GCF_000700745.2 Antrostomus carolinensis | reverse complement strand
GAGGAAACAGGATTGCAGAATACAGTCAATGTTGAGATATTATTAGCAGCATTTCCCTTGTACTGTCAGTTTTCCTGCAGGAATGTTGCATTGACAGTCTCCACAGGAACTTGAAGAGTTGCAGCTAAATTGAAATTTAAAAAAAAAAAAAAAAGAAAAAAGAAAAAAGAAAAAAAGGATAAATGCTACAGTTTTTATAAATGTAAAGTATTTAAACTACTGAAACAAATACAGGTAGCTTAGATACTAATGCAGCTAATGAGTACTGGTGTAAAAAAAAATAATAATTGGAAGCAATTTCTCTGAAGTATGATTTTTTTTTTTTTTTTGGTGTTATGATCAGAATTATCTACCTTTCTATGAAGAAAATTCAAATGTTTTGAATAGACATAGAAATGAGAATGATACCGTCATTGCCCAGGATTCTAGACTGTGAAGCAATTTACTAATTAAAATGTTAGCAGCCATAGTAGCAGGGCAACTACTTGGGGTTTCATGGGTAATTCCAGTATCACAGCTGAAGTCATCACCAACTATAAAGATCTTTTTTCTTCTAATTCCACTGGTCTAGTAAGAAATTGCTAATCTGATACTTGATTTTTTATTAGAAACTATTCAGGGACTGCCTTCTGTGAGCTGAAGTTGACAGCTGTCTTTTCACCAATCCAATGAGCAACTGTCCCTTACAAAAGCAAAGGAAGATATATGTTCATTAAAGATCACCATTTCTATTCTGGGTTATCAGATCTATTTTTTATTTTGCCACTACATGTTTTGGCTTTTTTTTTAAATCCTCAAAGTAGAAGAGGGTTCTTGAGAAGAATCCAAAAGACATTACACTATTTGTAGTACTGTGGTACTATTTGATACTAACTTTAAGAATTTGTATTCCTGGTTTTAAGATCTACTTCTGAAACATAAGCACATTGCCATTATTACTCCTATTATTATTACTCCTACTGTTGCAGCCTTCCACAGTGACCTCATTGTGCTAGGCACTGTACAAACACCTTAGCGGTCATCACCAAACTCCTTCTGCAAAGGCAGGTGCTTGGCAGCTGCCAGTGTAACACAGCTCATCCTACCATGCAAAACCCTGAGCAATACTCGGGGCACTTTGACAGAAGCCACAGAGATCAAATGCACTTTCCATCTTAATATTTAATTTTTTCCATGTTTTAAATGAGAATTTTTAGTACTTTTTGTAGTGTCTCAGGTGTTTTGCAGTAGCTGAGCAATGGCTGCTTAGGAGAACTCACTATGTTTTCTACTGTTTTGACTGGACAGAGCTGTGAAATCACCCTGCTGTTTCATATTCTCTCAGAGTATGCATTATGAAAATCCAGGAGCACATCGCTGATTTATTTTTTTCATTTTGGCTTGTTGGGATCCATTTTGAGCAGAGTCATCCCAGGATTTAGAATTTATAATGATTTGTGTTTCATGTTTTCTTTTTTAAAAAAAGGATTTTCACTCTTCTTTTACTATTGGCTTAAAATTCTGAACCACTGTCCTGCTCATTTTCAAACTCTTCTTTTGTATATATTCCTGTTGAGTGCAACTGTGACATACTCTATATAATTAATATTAAATTACAGTCTTTATATTTCCCACTCTCATGTCTCTATTTAATATGAATGTGGGATTAGTGTTTCTAGAAGACATGGGAGCCTGCCCTTTCAAAGCAATTATTTTATGAGGCATTTAAAAGATTGCTTTATTTTTACATAATGCTGAAAACAAGTATCAGGCTCTGTGTGTCTGAACAGAAGGTCTGGAACCTTATCAGCCATGCAGGCAGTAGGTGTGTTTGCACTTCTTTAGTTACAGCTTCCTTATGCATACTGCCACAACATCTTTAGCTCATCAAGTTATATTTCATTTTGAGTTTGGAGAGAATGGAGACTTGGAAAGAAGAGAGGGAAGGGAAACAAAATAAAGGGAAAGGAGTGAATTACAGTAGATGAAAGGATGCAGGAAGACATCAAAGTCTGCTGAAATCAGTCAGGATCTTTCTTCCTTTTGGCAACATTAGAACTGGAAGGTGAATTAACTGGCAGGAACTGAAAACTGAGTAGTTATTTTCTTGTAAAAAGATTATATTAAAAACATGAACAAAGGAATCACATTCGTACAGGTGCCAAGGGGCTTGCATCTAATGGATGCACACCTGATGTATCCACATCATATTTTATAAAATTCTTTCTCTCTGGAATCTACTATCTCCTTTTTTTTCATGTTATCATCTAAAATCAAATCAGTCTTTGAGCCACCAGATAAAAGAATTGTTTTGAAAGTGTTCACACACATGATTTCAAAAGTAAGCAGTCTAAACCTGCATTTCTACTGAAGACAGATCAAGTTGTTGTGGCAGCTACTACCTACTTCCTTATTTTTTCTGTCAGGTTTCCCTCTCTACAGTTCATCCAAAAACTATGTAACAATTAAAACATAGATTTATAAATTCTTTTACCAGTACAATTATGAAATGTTTACTTTCTTAGACTCAACAGAAAACCTTAAAAGTATGTGTAATGAAAGTATTTCTTTCTGTCATCACTCAAATATGAAAGGAAAACAATTGTAAAGCTTGATATAGTCTGCAAGTGTAGTGTGAATTTCAAAGTATAGGTATAACTTGATAAGAAAAATGTGATGAGACAGAAGTCTATATTTTTCTCAGTAGCCTGTTTACAGCAATGCCTAGTAGCAGATGTGTAGAGAAGAGTATTAGAAACAAGGCAAATACAGATGTTTGGAGTTGTACTTTCCTGATTTATCCTTTTGGCTTCTGGCTATAATGACAGGGACTTTCTGAGCTACAGATTGAAGAAGGATCATCATATCATCTGATGGAGTTACCCTCTCTTAATCTATCTAATTCTATTTATTTTTTTTTAGCCTCCACAACTTCCTGTTCCAATGCATTTCACAATGTCATTTTGAGACAGGTGGAAAGAACGTCATTTTATTTTTAACTTGAATTTTTATATTTTATTAAGTACCTTGTAGTTCTTGTGTTGTAAGGAGTAAAGGTGCATCATTTCTATTCACCTTCCCTATGGTGCTGATGACTTTACATAGCTTTTCCCTTCTAAAAATACCTTTTTCACAAGCTGAAGAGTCAAAGCCTATATGATGGTTTTAGCTGCAGCTGGCAGCTAAGACCATGTGGTCATTCACCCACTCCCCACGCCTTCCAGTGGGATAAGGGAGAAAAAGTACAACAAAAAGGGGCTCATGGGTCAAAATGAAGACAGGGAGGGCTCGCCCACCAATTATGGTCACAGGCAAAACAGACTCGACTTGAGGAAGAAAAATTCAATTTGATTTGTTACCAGTCAATCAGAGTAGGATAATGAGACATAATGACCATGTCTTAAAACACCTTCCCACCACCCAAATTATTTTTGGTCCAGATTTTTCTACTTCCTTCCCCCCCAGCACCATAAGGGGATAGGGAATAGAGGTTGCAGCCACACATTGTCTTTGCTCCTTCTTTCTCCTCAGGGCAACAGCTCCACACACTCTCCCCAACTCCAGTGTGGAATCCCTCCCACGGGCTAAAAGAGTTCAGGAACAAAGTGTTCAAACTTGGGCTTCCCATGGAATCATGGACTTCTTTGGGTGCAGCCCCCAGCTTCAACATGGGGACCTCCATGGGCTGGATATGGGTCTCCACTCCAGCAGACCTCCTCTCCCCACTCTAGCGTGAGCACCTCTGGGGTCTTTTGCTCTGTTGTGAGCTCTCTGTATAGTCACAGATGCCCTGTGAAAAATATAGACTTCTGTCTCATCACATTTTTCTTATCACATTATAACTATACTCCCGCATGAAGTCCTTCATAGGCTACATATGGGTATCTGCTCCACCACTAACCTCCATGGACTGCAGGAGAATCTCCACTAGCTGCCTCCCCCACTTTCTTCAGTGACCTAGGTGTCTGTAGTTGTCTCTCTCACAACCCCTCTCCTCTCTACTCCTCCTGTTGTTGTCTTCTTTGTTGTTGTTGATGTTCCTAATCGTTAGCCAAACTATTTCTTCCACTCTTAAACGCAGGGGAGCTTCTCAAAGCTTCTCACAGGGGCCATCACTGTTGCACCTTCCCCTGCTACCAAAAACCTCCCCCCCCCACCACAAACCCGACACAGCCTGTTTACCATATGGACCCTCTAGCCATATAGTCACCCCCCTGCATAATTTGTAGCTCTATTATAAAATGTGTAGATCTCAGTATCTGAACAGTATACAGATCACAGGTGACCCTAGCACAGTCATCCATGTTTTGCTCTGAAATACCTTCCTAGTAATTCCTATAATTTAATTTGCCTTCCAGACTACAGATGAGTACAGATTTGATATTCTCAAAGGACTGTCCAAAGTCATCCCACAGCTTCTTCCTTGTTGGAAATAATTTGCAAATAATGGCATATTTTCTCACTTCATTATTAATCTTTGATGAAAAGCTTGTCTCATTAGGAGTAAATTCTCCTGTGAAAACCAAATGAAGTTACTCTTATAAAAATTGTTATGTGTGGGAATATTTTCAGTCCTTTTGATATTCCTGTACTTGCAGTCCCCATAAAGACTCTGCTTCATAATCAATGGACTTGGAATAGCCCTAGTGGTTATCAACCCCTTGAACAGGCAGATAACTGTGGCAGTAAAATTGTGAGATGCAATTTTTACCACTTGTCTAAGTAGTTGACAGGAAGAGTGAAAGACTAATGCAGAGTTTTATAGATTTAATACTGTGAAAAATAGGCATTCCCATCTAATCTGAGTTCCCGCATAGCACAATTTATTGTGTTTCACCCTGTGAGTCCTATAACAAGCCTTATAGATGTCTTTTAGAAAGACGTATATTCTTTGGATGAAACCTACAGGTAACTTCACCTTATTCCCACTGGTTACATCTACTAAAAAACTGAGTGTGATTTTGCATCCTGTTAATCTTCTAGGGGCAAAATCGTTTTGATTTTTCTCTGCCGGATTAATGAGTTGCCTTTTAGCAGATCTACTTCCCTCTCTCCACCAAAGTATCTCAAGCACTGCACATAATGAGAAATAAGAGCTGTTCAGATGATTACAACCAGACGTGATTTGTTTTCTTCTGCAAGGATTACTTATCCAATTACTACTTTCAAACATGTTGCAGCTGATGTTATAGGACCATGTGGATTTAGCAACTACATATTACAAAAGCCTTTAGAAATCAGTACAGATTTCAAAATGGAGCCATACAGGAAATAGTGGTAAGCATGTCTAGAGGAAGAAAAGGGACCAGGCTTTAAAGGCTATTATAAAAGTAGCTAGTTTTGTTCCTAGCAGAATTTACAAAAGCAGCTTTATCTCACTGCGGTACTCCTAACTCATGTAGGCAATTCTGTGAATATCACTAGGCTTCTCTCTGCATTATACCTGCACAAATTTTGTCCAACAATCGTAACTCTGAAATGATTTTTTTTTAAATATTCTCACCTATACCATACATTTTTTATGCTTTCACAAACAAGCCAGGTACAGAACAGGAGGTGAAATACAAAACAACACGTGAATGGCTAAGTGAGAGGAGGTAACAGAAACTAACATCCCAAGACACTCTGCTCAGTGACATTTTTCGTTAAACTTTTAAACTGGAGTGGAAAAAAGTTGTAAATTCAAAGTTATTTTTTCAGAAAAAAAAAAAAAATCGGTTAAATAAACCAGGGGTTGATAGTAGGAAAATAAATATATTCTGTGCAAGCTAGAAAACTGCTTACAGATAAATGCAACACAAACCAGAACTATTAGCCTCTTCAGAGTTTGGAGGCTGTGCATTGTACCAACTTACGCTCCTATTTGTGTCAGAAAATGTGAAGAAAAGGTGAATTTTGGGGGCACGAAAAGAAGATATGTGAACTGTTTTATGAAGACTGTGCTATAGCTGGTCCTCAGATGACCTGATCAGTATAAGGAGGGAAAATAAAACAAACACTTTGAGTGCAATACTCATCGAGTACTAGTTACCAGAGGCATGAGTTTATATTACATAAGTACTGGCTATATGAATGGGAGTAACAGAACTAACACAGTGCTTGGTTGTCCTTCTCCCAAAACTCTGAGCTGCATTGTAGATAGTACAAATTCACAAAATTTTATGGACACCTACCAAATTCAAGAAGAGTTTCTGGTTCAAAGCCAGAATTTTTACTCAGTGCTGTTTTCTTTCCTAGAGTGAAATGTAAGTATTATAAAATTGCTACCAGACTGGAAAATCCAACACAAGCAATTCTGAAATAAAGCATTAGATGTAGCATGTTTTACTGCCTCTTAATGAATAGCTTAACGTACCGTAGCAGGGCTGGTGACTGGGGCTCCAGGTATGAAGTTCTGGGGCACAGAGCCACTGCACCTTGAGATCCTCCTGAGTTTCCTTTTTCCTAATGCCATGGAAGAGTCCCAGGGATCCCTGAGTATCCTTGGGACTTCTTTGCTACAAAGAAGCACTCCAGAAGCAAAGATCGCTGACACTGCTGGGGGGCTGGCTGTCTGCCCAAGAGACAGTATTGGCAATGTATCTGTTTGTCTCTATTTGATAATAATTTACAGAAAACAATACATCTTCACAAAACAACCTTTATTGAATTGCCGCTTTCCAATAAAATTTATTTTTCTTCCAAATGTTCCTGTGAAGTCTTAATTCTGCTGCAATAAGAAATCAGATATTGTAATGTACATCAGCACCTGTCTGGCTGCAGCTCCCCACATTTGTGCTGAGAAGTGATAAAATGTGTAGAAATCACATTCTGCTGAAACCCAAGAAGCTGAAGAAAAAATTTTTAAAATGAAATTTAAGGTTCCTATACATCAAATGCTTTTTAAATCTTAACTCTTGACCTTTGTACAGACTGCAGAATTCTTCTTGTTGAAGTTGAACTCTGAGCCTGATGCTAAGGTAGTCTGTGGAGCCTGCTGTGCAGGTGACAGGAGGAAGCTATTTTGATTTACAAGCTAAGCTGAAAAACAAGTTTAAGAAATGGCCTCTTACTGTGTTTTCAGGGCTTCCATTAAGATGTCCTGCTGCTTCTCAGGATATTTTTCAAGATAAAATCTTGTCATCTCCTTTTCCTTTTATCTGCATAACCTGAAAAGGTGTTTTGCAATGACTTTGAAGTAATACCTCCTCACACACAGAAAGTTGTCAGGCACCTGAGCTTGCTCCCAAGGTGACAGGGCCTGTCCACTATGTGCAGCAGACTGGCATTTTGACTCTGTTTTTCTGAGGAAATCATAGAATCATAGAATGGTTTGGATTGGAAGGGACCTTAAAGATCATCTCGTTCCAACCCCCCGTCATCAGCAGGGACACCTTCCACTAGACCAGGTTGCTCAAAGCCTCATCCAGCCTGGCCTTAAACACTTCCAGGGAGGGGGCATCCACAACTTCTCTGGGCAACCTGTTCCAGTGTCTGACCACCCTCACAGTGAAGAACTTCTTTCTAATATCTAATCTAAACCTCCCCTCTTTCAGCTTAAACCCATTGCCCCTTGTTCTGTCATTAACTGCCCTTATGAAAAGTCCTTCTCCAGCTTTCTTGTAGCCCCTTCAGGTACTGGAAGGCCGCTATAAGGTCCCTCGGGAGCCTTCTCTTTTCCAGGCTGAACAGCCCCAGCACTCTCAGCCTGTCCTCATAGGAGAGGTGCTCCAGCCCTTGGATCATCCTGGTGGTCCTCCTCTGAACTTGTTCTAACTGCTCCAGGTCTCTCTTGTGATGGGAGAGAACTTGACGCAGTATTCCAGGTGGGACCTTACATGGTTTCTCTTAGTCATTATCAGAAAGAAAGAGGGGAAGGAGAAGACTGCAACTTTGTTGCTTTTTATGTTTCTTTCCCTTACTTTTCTTTAATTCAATATCTCAATTATTTAGGCACAAAGTGATTAATGAGGACTGATGACTTTACTGTCATTTTGAATATTATTTAAGTATGCGGTTTAGCAAAAGGTACTCATTTGCTGTAATGTGCCAGAAAGGTTTGTTCTGCTGCGTGACGCTGGCTGGTACCTTTTCTTCATAAAGGGGAAGATGTTGGATACAACTCTGGCCCAAATGCCTCTGCTCCTGTAGAGATCCCTGAAGTTCCCTTGCTGCTGAGTCCAGAGGCAGGAGAACACACTGGAGTTTTTGTTAGGCTATCTAATTATGATATTTAATTGCACAGTACGAGCATCCAGGAATCTCAGCCACAAATGAAACCTCATTGCATCAGACATCCAGATGCCCAAAATCAAGAGTTTAGTACCTCATGCTCCTTCTGTGTCCCTTCTACCAGCCTAATGCTGTCTCCACCTTTGCATAGGGGTACAAGTTACTCCTGGGGATATTCCAATTGGACACAAGAGGAAAATTTTTCACAATGAGAATGATCAGCCAGTGGAATAATCTCCCCAGGGAAGTAGTGGATTCCCCAACATTAGACAATTTTAGGATTCAGCTGGACAAGGTTCTGGGCCATCTTATCTAGATTGTGCTTTTGCCAAGAAAGGTTGGACCAGATGACCCTTGAGGTCCATTCCAACCTGGTATTCTATGATTCTATGATTAATAATCATAGAATTGTTGCCTGGATCATACATCTGTTGCCTGGATGTACCAACTCTCTGTAGAACAGAAAGTACTCCATGCCAAAGGAAATTTCACTGCTGGTGCCTCAGTTTCCTTTTCTCTAAAATGGAAGGCAACAATAATACTTCCCTTAGAAGTACTGTCAGTAAATCTTCATGTAGTCGATACATTCACAGATGTGAGTTGGCTAATGATGGTAAAGATGTAAGTAAAAGAAATATCGGTTAAGAAATGGGACTTTACAATCAACCAAAGCATTGCCACAATGTTTGGCTCACAACAGCCTCATGCAACACTACAAGCTTGGGGAGGAGTGGCTGGAAAGCTGCCTGGTGGAAAAAGACCTGGAGGAGTTGGTTGACAGCCGGCTGAACATGAGCCAGCAGTGTGCCCACATGGCCAAGAAGGCCAATGGCACCCTGGCCTGTATCAAACCATGTGGCTAACCGGACCAGGGAAGTCATCCTTCCCCTGTACTCAGCATTGGTGAGGCTGCACCTTGAATACTGTGTCCAGTTTTGAGCCCCTCACTACAAGAAAGACACTTGAGTGTGTCCAGAGAAGGGCCATGAAGCTGGTGAAGGGGCTGAAGAACAAGTCTTATGAGGAGCGGCTGAAGGAACTGGGGTTGTTTGGCCTGGAGAAAAGGAGGCTGAGGGGTGACCTTACCACTGTCTGCAACTACCCGAAAGGAGGTTGTAACAAGGCGCGTGTGTGTTTTTTCTCACAGGTAACCAGTGATAGAACAAGAGGAAATGGCCTTAAATTGTGCCAGGAGAGGTTCAAATTGAATGTCAGGAAATACTTCTTCAGTGAAAGGGTTCTCAGGCACTGGAACAGGCTGCCTTAGGAGGTGGTTGAGTCACCATCCCTGGATGTATTTAAAAGATGGCTAGTTGGGGTGCTCAGAGATATGGTTTAGTAGTGGACAGGTATGGTTGGACTCGATGATCTCAGAGATCTTTTCCAATCAGGTGATTCTATGATTCTCTGAAGATATTCTAGGGACTAGCAAGCATTTCTAATTAAGAAAGATGAGAAATAAATAGGACGTGTTGGGGAATTTTTCCCACCTATTCAGACAAAGTACTTATAATACCACAGTCATTGTGTTTGGCAATAAATTAATTTTGTTGTGACCAAGCCATCTAGAGCACCAGGCTAAACCAGTGCTGAAGTCCAGATTTGGTCTCTGTAATAGATCCAGACAAGCTTGTGTTTAAAATGAACAGGCATATCTGCTCTTATGCCACAAATAACAGCTTCAAGCAGTTAAAGATGGTTTTTACTTTTAGCCACTTTTGCTATCAGTCTAGATTTTCTCTCCTTTTGAATATATTCAATATATATGAACAATTTCATCTATGTACCTGTAAAGAGCAAATCAAGGATAAATCAGGGGAAGTATAGGGACAACGACCATCCAGAGAGTGCTTGGCAGTGGCTGTTTTGTGTATCACAATTTTTCAGTTATTTCGTCAGATGGTAGCACATTTTGTCAAGTCAGATTGACAAAATGCATTTCACATACTTCTCATGCTGTCATCAGGGCCAGATTTTCCAAAGGGAAAACCTTTTTTTTCTTTGACAGGGTTTAATGTATACAAATGTGTAGTCATTTAGCTGTTGCTGGCATGCCGATATGTATCTAGCTTATTTTCTTTATTTTTTAAAGACAGTTGCTAGTGTTCTTTCTAAGTAAAATAAAATAAAAAAAAAATCTTGTGAAATAAGCATTCTCTTAAAGTGTAAACCATATAAAATAAAAATGTCCAGGTTATATGCCATGTGATGAACCTTAATTGGTATCCTCTTGCAGCCTATTCTAGATAACATCTCAGTAAGAAGATAGCACTTATTCTCATACTGAAAGAACATGGAAGAAGAATCATGTCATATTCCAAGAGAATCAAATCTCCCAAGTCTCATGCTGAAGGAAGATGAAGGAACATTACAGGGTTTTGATCTGTCCATTTCACAGAAATAAAAAGTAAATATTCAGCTATTCATTCAGATAATTTATTTTATCCTTCTCCAGTCAAGAAGATGTATTAATCATCTGTGCTTGATGAGCACTACCAAAGATTTATAAAGTCAAAATGTAAACCTCAGGGCTCATAGATCCTTAAAACTCCCTGTATTTAAGTGCTTACACATTAAGTGGATTTTGGCCAAACAGTTTGTGGCCAAATGCCATATCTGATAATGCTTTTCAATACCTCAACCCAGCTGATAATGATAATTATCAGTTTACATAATTCATTTCAGTAATAAAAATGGAGGCAAATGACCAAAATCTACACTAGTAGGAAGAGGAAATAGCATAAAATCTAATCCTGCAGCTCAGCAAGTTTGGAAAGAACTACTACTGTTGCATATCTCATAATTTCCCCTTAGAAAAAACTATCTAATAAAACCTAGGAATGCTCACTTTGCTGCCTTTTTTTTTTTTCCCATTACCTGTAGGGTTAACAAATATTACAACCACACAAAAAATCAAAGTTAAAAATATGGTTTTAATACATCATTCCTTACAGAAGCAAGCAAAACACAATGCTTAGGTAATAAGAACAAATAATTTGCTGAATTGCTTTTAAAGGTATAAATGAATCCATTTTGCGAGAAGGAAACAAATTACATCAAAACTGGAGCTTCAACTTGATAGCCCATTATTATCCCCCTTACTGCTGACTAACATTAAGGTCCTAGAAAAATTTTGGAAGTCTAACAAGGTCTGTCTGGAAAAGCTGGGATTATAAAGCAGAAAGCATGAATATGACTACTATAGCTGGATCTTAATAGGCAAACTAGAGTGACTATGCTCTGGTACAAGGTAACCAGAGCACCAAGTTAAAAGGCATCATAAATCTATAAACAAACCAATATTCACTTAAAATTCAGAAAACATGAAATAGATGGTACTTTTTCAGAGATTAGTTATCTGCTGGGCAGCTAACTAATACAAATAGGCAAATACATCTACAACACAGAGCACTGAAAGTAGATGTGTTATATCTTTTATTTTAGAAAAACTGAGCACTTCTCATTTTCTTTTTGAATTATTGCCAAATATGGCATTGGTTTTTATGAAAAAGCACTCTAATTTATCACTAGTAGGAGACTTGGATTTCTTCCTTAGACTGAGATAATTAAGTTTCATATATACTCCCATGGGAAAAACAGACTAGTTGTGGGAGACATGTCACCTTTTCTTTGGCATGACTTGTCTCTTATTCTGGCTTTAGGAAATAACCCAATAGCCCATTTTCCTATAGGAATTCCAGTAGCCAGGTTTATTCTCTATTTGGGATATTTACAAAGTTCAGAATCAAGGCTAAAGGAGGTCCTATGAGAATTGCAGACATTTTAATGAGAAAAGGACAACTATAAAGATAGCACTGTGGTTTGTATGAAAAACAACTGGGCACATAACATTGCACATACACTTCTCCATCACCTGAACACTACAGAGAACCCACTTGTTCACTGGTACTGGTGATAGAAAACACATTGCCCACTTACTCATTTTTCTGCAACTCTCATTCTATAAAAACATGGTGTTTATCTTTCACAGATTAGTCCCTCTCTCCTGGACTTTTCTACTGACAGCTGATGTCAGACTGGACTCTTAGGCCTGAGTCCCCAGTGAGGGGCTGATGGAACATGTACTCAGCATTGTGCTTGAGCCAGCTTTCCTTGGGATTGTTTTACATTGTTAGTATTGTTGAGTAAGAGCTTTCCTCTCTCTGCCTGCACAACAAAGGACAAAACCCAGAAAATACTTGTTTTTACTATGCTAATTACTTTTACAAGCTAAAGAAGACTTTGTGTCTTGTAAAATATGCATTCTCTATGCTTTCAATTCTTTTTAGTGGATATTACATGTGTGGTTGTTACCACTGTCCTCACATTCTGTTGGAGTCGTGTGTTGGTGTGCTGTGGTTTTGCGTAAATTATGAGTTTAGAACTGCTGCTCTGCAGCATAAGAAGTGTTACAGAAAAGGGGTTCTTAGAACAGAGGGAAGAACCCAAATCCCACCTCTTATGCAGGATAAATTGCTACTGTCAGTTCCTGCATCTTTGACACTGGGCTGCATCCTGTTCAGAATGAGGTTTCTACCCTCACTATATCTTCTTGATATTCCCCCCCTGTGTATGACACACTGTATCCATGGCTGTAGGAAAAGCCTGAGTTTCTGAGGCTGACCTCTTTCAGGACTGCTGTATGCATGTGCACAAGGCAGGCTCTGACTTGAGTTTAATGTGCACACAGGTATTTCAGGGGACTGTGGAAGAAACAGTGTAGGACATTCATCTCACATAACACTGATGAAAATCCAAATCCAATTATGCTGAGATAAGCAGAGAGTTTGACAAGCATTTGAAAGCTCAGGCTATTATATTTTTGCTATTAGAACACCGATTTTAGATCTCAAAATATCACTCCCTATGTCCAGCAGGGAGTTTACATATTTTGCTTATTTTTTTATCAGCTTACATCTTTTACACAGGAGAATAATTTGAACAAAAACCTGTGACTGGTGACTTCTCAAGTAACACAGTAAACCCAGATGGTAGAAGGGACAGTTCTTATGCTGGGCCAGGGCCTGTGCCTCAGTGGTATGGCCACTTTGCATGTGAAACTTCTACAAGTTTAAGTAAGTAGAGACAGGGGCAGTACCATCTAACGTCAACACTGAGAAAGGTGAAGAGATGGGCTTTCAGCCCACAGAGATTGCCCAGGAGGGGTAATATGGACATAGCAAGGTGATCTTGCCTGTTAGGTATTCTCCATAGAATCACAGAACGGTTTGGACTAGAAAGGACCTTTAAAATTCATTTTGTCCAACTCCCCTGCAATGATCAGGGACATTTTCAACTAGATCAGGTTGCTCAGAGCCCTGTCCAGCCTGACCTTGAGTGATTCCAGGGATGGGGCTTCTACCACCTCTCTGGGAAACCTGTTCTAGTGTTTCACCACGTTGTAAAAAATTTCTTCCTTATATCTAGTCTAAATCTCCTCTCTTTTAGTTTAAAACCATTACCCCTTGTTTTACCACTACAGGCCCTGCTAAAAATTCTGTCCCCATCTTTCTTATAGACCCCGTTCAGGTATTGGAAGACTGCAGTAAGGTCTCCCCAGAGCCTTTTATTCTCCAGGCTGAACAACCCAAACTCCTTCAGCCTGTCTTCACAGAAGAGACATTCCACCCCCCTGATCATTTTTGTGGCCATGACAGGGTATACATCCAAGACAGCATTGAAAAAAACCACTTTTATGCAAATGTTTAAAATGTGAGCACAGAACTAAGTGTTTTCTTGAGCAAGAATGCATGCTTTACTCAGCTCCAGCCTTTGAAGCAGCTGGAGATGAATTTAAAAAATAGTTCAGTTTGAACTTCCAGGAGAAAAGGGCAAATCCAGCTGGGCAAATCCAGCCGGGCAAATAGGAGCAGGTGAGAAATCCTGTGGCTCACATGTGACTGAAGATAGCCCTCAGATCAGAGAGAATTTGCAGGAGTGATCGAATTTCCAGGCATGATCTCTGATGTGCTGTGGTGGTGCAGCCCCCAAGCCACTTTACAATCTCAAGACCATTCTACCTCAACTTTAATCTGATTTCCCTTTTGTATGCCTTTTCCATATAGAAAGCAATACAGGGAACCTTACCACCAAATTCTGTTAAGTTGTGCTTTTTGCAAATTCATATTAAAAACACTTTTTCCTAATATCTTTTACAGTGATTCTTTAAGCGACCTTAAGTCACTTCCACTTCCACCTGCGATTTGCGCCCTGCAGGAAGCAAACCCAGTCCACCAAAAAACGGTTTGGAAAAGTTGTTCTTGCCCAGGCTCATACCAGCAGTCTAGTCCAGTATGGACGCTGTAGGAACAATTCAGTAAGTAAAATTGCTTCCTCAATCAAGTAGCCCTTAGCTGGTTGGCCCAACACACTGACCTAAAGAAATCAAACCAAAAGCAAAGATACAGGGATGAGCTCAAATCAACAGAGAAAGGAAAGAATAAATTTCACGCACTGCTGAAAAGTCTCAGTGAAACAGAAAAAAAGAAAAACAACATCCCCCTTCAAAATATATAACTGCTATAGCATGATTTTCATCAAGTGATCACATTATATTGATTAATCACTGCAGGAAATGAGTACCTCAATTCAGGTTTTATGCAGACCAGCAAGAGGGTGCAAGGAAGTCTGTGCTGCATATTGCTACTATACCTTTCAAGTTTTTATGGCTCTCAAGAGAAATGAGGCAT
This sequence comes from Antrostomus carolinensis, assembly GCF_000700745.2. Classification (NCBI taxonomy): domain Eukaryota; kingdom Metazoa; phylum Chordata; class Aves; order Caprimulgiformes; family Caprimulgidae; genus Antrostomus; species Antrostomus carolinensis. The sequence continues at coordinate 12,725 of NW_010326633.1, read as the reverse complement.
TCATAATGTGGGGGAAAAATAAAAATCATAGAGAGCACCATAAATCTAAAGGACTAAGTTGTGGAAATCACATCTTTAAACTGACACAGCTGTAATTTACCGGCAATGGCTTTTACAGTTAGAAAAAACTTTGGATATAGTTATTTGCTCAGAGAAAGTTTCTGGTGGAAAAAAAGAAAAAAAAAGAAAAAAAAAGAAAAGGAAAGAAAAGAAAAGAAAAGGAAAGAAAAAGAGCAAGTACAAGTATTTAATCAAATCCTTGTTTTGGGGCTGGTGGGATAAAATACATTAAATCACAAGAAGCTTAGTTTTGAATCTGTTCTGATCACAGAGACTTTCCAGTAGAAGTTGGTTCACGTTTTTTTTATAAAATCACCCGCGGGATTCCGTAGTCTCTGTTCTGCAGAGCACTAGAATACATTGTCATTCATGACTGAGTTCTTCATGCTCAGCCCTCTTTGCAAGTTAGAAAATCTCTGTGTATATAAAACAATGGTCCCCACTTTCCTGTATTCAAACACCAACTTGCAAGGATATATGCATGTGTATTTATGTATAGTTAAAGAAAACAAAGGTAATTGTTGTTGATATTGAAGTCTATACAGAGGCCTGAATCATAATTGGCTTAAATGCTGTGGAATCACTTGTACTTACTCAGGATGTAGGAGTAATGCTACAAATCAAAATAATAGCATCCTTCATCCATTTTGCATTTGTTTTTTTTCCCTACAGGAGACTGTACAAAGTGAAAAGTAGGCACAGCAGTGCCTTTAAACTGTAATCTTCCACCAAGGAACAGCTTTTTTACCACTACAAAGCAAAGATCTAGGTCTAGACAAACAAACCTCCTGAATTTGACCAGGATGTCTGTGCCTGTACAAGCAAACTGAACAGGCTCCAGAACATTGCTGGGCATGAAAAGCAACTGTAAGGCTTGTAAAACCGCTAGAGCAATCCCTTACACAATTTTATCCACATAAAATCCTACACAATTTCCAGTCAGCATGGACCATGAACCACATCTTTACTGTAGCTTTGTTTCTTTCTTTGCATTAATGCATGCTAGTGTTGGCAAGAATATATGTGAACAAAGATCCATAGAGCAGTCAATGTAAAGGATCAATTTACACAAAGTAACATCATTTACAGATAATAGAATTAGATCAGAGTGGCCAAAATTTTTAGCTTTATCCAATGGTTCAATGATACCCTAAAAGCCAAAACCAAAATCAATCCTCATTTGGATTGTTGCATCACACCAAAGCATCTGCTGCCCAGGCCAGGGAAAGTCCACTTACAAAAAAACAACTGAAAAAATTTCATAATAAATCTCATAACATACATGCCATGAAATCTTTCAGTCCTCTAAGGAAAAGTTTGATTCTAGTAAATGAACTTGGGTTTTACATTAAAAAATCTCTGTGGAAAGAAAGCAAATGCATACAGTAGCTTATTGATGAAAAAGCCCATTTCAATCCAATTTATTGTTCAAGCAGATTAATCTATGAGATCAATAACATTCCTTAAAGTAACTAAACCCCAGTAAGCTTTCCTAATAATAACAATACAGGAAAAGAAGAATCTGGGAAGGAAAGACCAGCAATCCTACCTGAACCCTACTTAAAGACATAGCCAGAACTACATATAGGGACTATTCTAAATTTACACTGCCAATTTTACTTAGATGAAAAGAAATTATGAGAGGAAATTGTGTATATAAAACTCCTTAGCTTTTAACAGTATCCTTCTTGACATATTCTTTCAGATACACATTCTTGTTCTCATGTATAAGTCGATAGTTTGTACACGTACTTTCCATATTGCAGGACTGTAATTTCAATACTTTTTAATTATTTGTGGCCATAGATTTTTGCATTTTAACTGAAATATCCTCATTATGATTGTAGTTTAATGCTAATATTTTATGCTTTTCTGAAGGCTAGCTGTGTAAGCAAACGAGGGAGTGACAGGGAAGAGAACTATAATGGATCAGAAATTCAGGTCACCTTATCATAGCCATACAGCATATGAAGTCATTGAACAACATAGCAAACAACAAAATGGTAATCTTCCCAACAAGTCCTCTCTTTTTTATATAACTTTTTGGTAGTGGAAGAGACTACTGGAGACTTTTTTTAAAAAAAGATGTAGACAAAAAAGATAAGCCAGCCTGTCAGAGAGAGAGAAGTGTCACAGCTCAGGTTTAGCAAGTTGTTTAGCAGCCACCCAAAGACTTTTAAATCTGGGGCATAAAATAAACCAAATTCTACTAGTACTGTAAAGACATGCAGCTGAAAAAAAAGATGCAAAAGTCCAAAGCATACAGTATCTGAAGGGATCTGAAGAAAGGTTGATACTAAAAGATAAGGTAATAAGGAAGACCTTGGTGTTCCCTTCACAAAAATAGCCATAAATCAAGATGCTTTTTAAGCAGAAAAAAACCCCACTACAAGTAATAGCAGATCAGCAGCCACAGAACAGACTTCAACTTTTTGATATTTATGTCTTACTGATTACCATAGCAAGCATGAAATCTAAGTTTGCAGAAGATAATAGAGAGCCAAATAGTGGAATAATACAATTTCACACAGACAGAATATTGCACGAAGAGCAACATGCCAGCTACATGGTAACATGTAAAAGAGGAGGCATGACCGGTCCCTTGAAATTCCCCATGGGCCAGAATTTAAAAGCCTCTAGCAAGTTAGACAGCAAAGCTAGACAGCAAGTTATATCTACCAAAAGCTACCACAGTGGAGTAGTTAAAACCTGTATTTATAACACTGCATTTGTCAAGAGAGTGTTGTAAATGGTGATATCCTGATCCTTAGTTTTGAGTCAATAGAATTGTTTTAATTTATATTCCCATATATAGATGCCGATATATTCACATTAAAATTTAAACTTACATACTTACATTAATATATCTTTAAATTATCTTTGGCTCTGACTCCTCTTATCCTGAAACTTCTTCATACTGAATTAACCTTGGTAGATGATTGTGAGCAGAAATACCCACAAATCCCAAACTATTTGTCTAGGAGAGATGGAGGGAGCAAGATTTTTTTCTTAAACAGTCAGCAAAATTGTTTGTTCAACAGCTCACATGGGAAGAATTATCTGATCACAGCTGAAAACCAGCAAGGAAAGTAACAGCCACCTATTCCCTTTCAGGACTGTTTTGCCTGTACAGACACCATCGGAATATGTAAATAAAATACGAGACCGGCTCCAAGGAACTGTCGGCTAACTGATCCATTCTTCATTCTACCCGAGATCTGTTAGAAATTTGCTACTGCTGTAAGTAAGCCTGCTATATGTAAGTACAGCGCGACATTGCCCCAAGCATGCTATTAGACTGAGCTATACAGCTACAGGACATTAGGCTGAAGAAAACTACTGTATTTTTTTTTTCTCGTTTCTTCCAAACAATGGAAAGTTTTCTTTTTAAAAGTTACAAATTAGAATTGCTTTGCTGATGATAAGCTCTGGCTTTTGTTGAGCAAACCTTAAGCCAGGAGTTCCTGTATTTTTTTCCAGACATGATCTCTGGAGGCTTGTGCTGCTTTTGCTTCTGCAGCAGTTGCTGTTCCTGCTGCTAGTGTTATTCCCACTGCTTCAGCATTTTTGCAAGATGCCAGTTCTCTGGAACTGGCTGAAATCCAATAGCTGACGCCTTGTGCAGGGGCTTGCTATGTTCAGCACTGCTACTAAAAGGGTCTTATGCCCTGTTCAGAGGCTTCACTGTGTTGAATTACACTTGTTTGCCTTGAATGTGAATGGAAAATGTTTACCATATTTAAGAAAATTATCCTGACAGAGCTATTATGTTGACTAATAAAAAAATGCCAATTTAAAATCTATGGGGTTTTTTTGGATGTTTTGGTGGGGGGGCGGGTTGTGGGGTTTATTTATTTATTTTATTTTTTCTTCACATGCTGTTCCTCTTTTTTGCCTGTTTTGACACTAGGCTTTTGCAAGGCCCTGAGCCCTGAAGTAAGCCTTTGTTATGCTCCTTAAGATTTGTCCTCTTTAGTACCTAAAGAGTTTGCACTGTGCTGAGAGCTGGAGCAGAGCAAGGTTGTGGCCCTCAGCTGCTATTGGATTAATTAATTTAATGCAGCTCTGTTTAAGAAGCCTTCCAATATTTCAGATGGACAAATCCCTCTTGGAGGGGGCCCAGGCTGTGTGACCCGTGCAAAATTATTTGCTGCAATCTGCACAGAACAGCAATTCACAAAAAAAAAAAATGTTGGCCAAGTGTGCAAACACAGTTTAATAAATATAGCACATACTTTTTCCAATGGCCAAATTTTGTTAGATTTTCTGCTCTTCCTGTCAAAAAGGCAATGTATGCATTTGAAAGCAGCTCTGGTCCATTGCAATAATTTTGTATTGCTGTCAATTAGTGTTGGAATTATTAATCTCTTGGGTCCCACATTGAACTGTTCAACAGGTGAATACAATATGCCATAAACTTTCTCATTGGAAAATTGATTATAGTTACACATTGAGAGGGCTTGCAATGCAGCGACTTCAAAATATATTAGCAGTTAAGACAAAGCTGGTGTAAATCCTGTCCCCTCTGCTATCTGTTGGTACTGATTTTAGTTAAGTCTGAGATTGCATCACTGATTCAGCTCTTGTTTTGTGAGTTTGGAAGTCACGGTTTCGTCCAACTTTAAGGTCCCAATATGGAATCGCTCTTCCATTACAAAATTAATCTCCAGACTGTGTACTCCAATCAAAGGCAAACTATCAGTCCTTTCAGGTAGCAACGACTTTTTTTTTCCTCTCTCCCATACTTATATTTGTGTAAAATACTTAACAGCATCCAAAATAATAGTATTACTTTGATTTTTCCAATCCCAAATCCACAATCACAAAACAATAAATTTAACAAGCAAAAGCTAAAACTTTCAAAAGATACAAGTTAATATCCACCCCATATAATTAAAATGAGCTCATAGGCAGTGAAAAAAATAGTCCACTCACTGAATTAATAGCCAGTCCCACAAATGTCTGCATATTTTATGAGCTACAGATGTGCATTTATACTTTAAACATACCCACACTAAAGCATGACATGGTTTGTCATAATTTACTGTGTTTTCATGACAAAAACAGCTCTACAGAAAACCAGAGGATTTCTTCTTTAAAAGCAATTATAAAATGCATCTTGAAATATCCTTATGCATTTTATGATACTGTACATGCAAAATACTGCTTTAATTCCAGTAACTCTATATTGAATCAGTTGTGTAACCCATTCAGATAAACACAACAGTGAAAGCAGTTTTTAGTGTTGATCTAATTTCTTTTAAAAAGATCGCTGCAGAAAAATTTTTCTCCAATAATATGTGTAAAAGCGTGGCATAACCTTTAGATGTTGTTGAGATTAGAAAAAGTCAAGAAACTGCTTCAGACAGTTTAATTCTTAGATGACTGTTTTAACTTTGAACAGTTCTCAAAATACAGCCCAAATGCACAGTGCTTGTTGAACAAATTCTGATTTATTGAAAGTAAACATTTACATTGGCTACAATGTTATAACTGTTACAAAGCTGGATAAAAGAGGCTTAAATAGCAATAGAAAGCAAGTGCAGTAAAAAGTGAATAGAGAAAATATTTGGCCTTGGTGATCTTCTGGCAGTATTTACATTATGTACATTTTGTTAAATATTTGTAGTAACTCTAAGGCACCATAGGCTAAATAGCAGGCTGCAGTACTATTTTGTGCACATCATTTAATAAATTTATTCAGAGAAAAAAAGGCTGAAGAGTTAAAGGAAACATAGGCATATTTTATGTTTACATAAAGGAGTGGCTGCTTCTTAAAAGTCAAAGATACAATACATACTGGGTAAATTCATAAATTATTTTTAGAACATTAAATTATATTGAATGTCTGTGTATAATGACTATTTTTACTGACTTGCTGGTAAATGTTTAATGTAATCTATTCTTCAACACATTTTTCACACACTAGATATGTTCATCTAAAAACTACTTTAATTTATTTTTTCTTTACAAAAGTCTTATACCTAGTATGCATACAAAATTCTGATGCAAAATGTAATGGGTAGTAATTTACATTGTAGCTGTTCTGCAGAGGACTGAAACTTAGCAGGAGCACGCAATCAAAACACTACAGAACAGCAGCTCAAGGTCTTTTATTCCCCTGGCTCTTGTCAGTGGCTGTTGCTCCAGCCGGCGAGCAGGGGTGGAAAACTGCCACCCCAGGAAGGACAGGGGAGGTTAGTGCCTTCAGACCTGACGTTTCCAAAACCAAATCCAGAAATTTAAACTACTGACAACATCTTTGTGCATTGTATAAGACATCATGCAAGTAGAACAGCGGTCGGCTTTGAGTAAATCTCCCCATTTTTATTTATCCCCTTCTGAAGAACAAGTGTCCCTCTACTCCTGAGCACTTTAAGGAATAAATTTTATTATTATCACAGCCCTGGCTGACTAGACTGAAGATCCTGTCTAAACAACTTTAAGTGCTACACGTATCTTAACCACTCTCCAAATAACAGACCTTGCTCAGTTTAGTCAGCAGGCTTGTCTTTCACCTTGAGGTAGTGCTTATAATGAAGAAATTACCTAGGACACCAGATTAACACCTCGGTTTTGCGAACCTACGTGTCCCAAGAGACAAGCGGACGGGCGGCCAGCACCAGCCGGGCTGCCGCAGCGCTGCCAGCACCATGCCCACAGCACGGGGCCGTGTGCGGCAAGGCTGGGCCCCATCTGCCGGGGCCCTCCCAGCCCTGCCTCCCCCTCCCCTCGTCACCACAGCTGACGTCCTGCCATCATGCGGCCATGGAGAAGCCGAGTCCCACTAACACCCGCCCAGGCCTATGGGCCAGGCAACGTGTGGGTGTCTGCAGGCTGACCATCACAACTGGCCTTTGCCTCAGCGGCTTCTAAAAATCTTGCCATGAGAGCGAGGAGTGACTAGTAAAAAAACCACCCACGCTTGTTGAAGGGCCTGAGCCTCAGCACCTCTGATGGGTGCTCAGCCCAATGCAGGATCAGGCCCCAAGCCTATCTGTTGTGAAAATGCCAAGATTGCAAAATGCTTTTGCTCCTGTAACATTACCTCCATCAGTCAAAGCTCGTACTCTTTGTATCTGACATGTTTTCTAGAATCAAGAATAAATCTATCTACATTAATACAATGCTTAAGTAACAAGGTATTGTTTTTACATTTGTTTAGGGGTTTTTCAGTGTTTCTTTTAAAATAATGAATCTCTTCATTCATTTGCCCCTTGTTTGTTTTTTTTTTTTTTTCAGTTTGTACTCATCCATATTGGAAGTACGCTAATTGCTTCCACAGTAGTAAGTCATTTACAATCAACATATAATTGATCTAAGCACAAAATCTTCATTTGGAGTCACCATACATTTGCATTAACAAAACCATAATCTTATCATGATTCATCAGATGCATTTTTAGTACTAACAGCTATAATAAAATTATAAAGCATCAATAACACTTTTTCAAGGGCTTTAGAGGAAAACTAGTCATCGACTAGCTCCTGTAAAATATTAAGCAGAATATTACACAAACTGGCCATTTAATGATAAGTAATATGGAGCTAAAGACTCAGGTTATCAAAATAGTGTAGCACTGCTGAAGAAAACAGAGCTGCACTGATTCATATCATAGGAGAAGATAACTCAAATTGCTTAACCCCTTCAATGCTAAATATCTGCCTGAATGTCAAGAAAGGTTTAAAAGCATCTTTCTGGATTGGATTCCTTTCTCAATGTTTAAAACATTCAGAAGTATAAATATGGAAATTTATAATTAAGGTGCAACATTAAGGTATTAACAATTTTTCCATCAAACCTTTCCCCTTTGAGGGTTTGTAATTTGTTGTGGGATGCAGGAAGAAGTTAGAAAGTTCTTCCCCAAGAATTCCCTTGGTTGCTCCATGCTGGATATGCTCAGAGCTAGATAGCTATGGCTTCATGGAGATTTCTACCGAGGGAGATAGTAGCCGCTATCTGTGAAAAGCCTACATCTTTACAGAGGGAATTATAAAGATTGCTCTATCTATGTGTCTGTGACAACAGAGGAAGGGAAATATAAGGGCTTTGGGGATAGCACAAGGTCCTTGCTCAGGTGACCCTGGCTTTTTATTTTTCATTCCCTGGAGAACATGTGTATGTATATATTTGGAATAATTTGGCAATATGCAACTTCTATTGTTGGCTAAAACCAAGAGGGAAATAGCCTTCAAAGCAAATCTCATCTTTGGGCTCTTCATTCTAGTTTTTGGTAATAAAGTCTTCGTTTCAGCTTTGAAGTTTGCTATAGAAGGGCTAATTATTTTTGAGTACCAGACCCCCAAAGAAAGTCCCTCTTTCCCCTCACCTTTTAAAAATGATGAGAACTAATACTTTGTTAAACAATCTGAAGACTCATGTTCATCTGCAGATAATGTAACACCTTAGAGTAAGTTTCTCATTAATATATTGGCTAAATAAAAGTGACCAAGTTACTGTGTAGCAAGTGAATTTTGGTTTAATTCAATTGCTGTTTGTGTGTGACACTGGGCTTGTGTCTTTGCACTGTCCCATACAGCGTGACACCTTCCCAGGTGGCTCAGCTGTCCTAGGCACAGTGCTGCCCCATAACTCCATGCACTGTGTTTCCCCAAACTGCAGCTTCATTCTCCCAGACCCTTTTCCTGCCATGCACTGTGTGGGACCTCAGCTGCTAATGCCGCCTATTAGTAATTTGGTGGTTCCTCATTTTTTTTTTTCTTTCCTATCAGCAAAATGACTCACTCCCTCAGAACTACCTTTGTCCCTGAAAGGTTTTGCCCTCTCCCACTGCTTTGTAATGCCTGTGCTTGTCACATTCTGACTTTTACTTTCAGCCACCCTCCTTCTCCTCTGTGCGTAAGCCAGTCCCCTCAGTACTCCCTGAAGTGGGCACCTTACAACAGAAGGCCTCTATATATCTCAGAGCCCTGCTTTCCTCCATGCCTTCCCTTCCTACTGCTCATCCATCTAAAATACACCTCTGAGCAATCTTAAAACTTGGCAGATGTGTATTTTGTCTCCGCTTCCCAACGGTTGTACTTACAATGGCAGCATGCATGGCCAGTATCATGACCCCATCATGCAAACCAAGGCTGACTTGCTGCCATAGCTACATTCCAGGTTTCTTCTTTCAGGGAGTTCACTTGTGAGCCTGCTTTAGCTTGGGGGGACAGGGAAGATGACTGCTTATTTGGCTTCTCCAGTTCACTCATGGTCATCTTTCTTTCCTCTTATTTTTTTGAGGAGGCCTCCCAGAGTGGTGGACTATCAGCCCAGCAAGTCAATGTAGGATATCTTTGTGGACTTGCTTCCTAGTTTCTTTTTGTTATGCAAAACATAGTGATTCAGACTCGTATAGCAGGACAACTTATAGAGAGGCGATCGTTCCAGGGTTTCAGTTCCATTTCTGAATTAAGCTGATTTTGTGCAGTTACACAACCTAAGGCAGTCTTTATGTAGACAGAAAATTGCAGGAATCTTCTGTTTCAAGAAGTTAACCTGTGTCCCAACACAAAAGATAACAATTAGCATAGTGATTCTCAAGTTAGGGGTCCACCAAATGGGGGTGAAAATCAACAGAAGTTCAATAGCAAAACCAGGATTTGCACACAGGTTTGACTTTACAAGTCTGGATGTGAACCGAAAAAAACTGAAGTCCCCAGCAAGTAAGTCTGGAATGCTAAAATACATCTCAAAGTATGTGCTCCTAGGCCAAATAACACTATTTTACTTGTAGGGCACTTCAATTGTAGCAAGTAATAAGAGAATGTAGCTTGAACTAGAAAGAAGGAATCATCCATTACAGCACATCTAATGCAGTTCATGTTTAAAAGAAACAAATAGGTCTGTGCTCTGTTGTGCTGTTATTTGGCACTTCAGTATCTTTGTTATGAAAATAACTTCATAGAGGATTCAGTCTATTTTTGCTTTCTGAGGTGGCTTGTAAGAGTTGCACAGATGAGTAAGTTGAACTGCCCTCGATATTCAAGGGTGTGATTGATGCTTTAGGATAGCTTCTGTGAGGGCCACCAAGGGCACTCATCAGGGCACAGGATATGCTTTATGCCTTGGAGACTGGGCCCCTCCCTACCTGTGTTGCTATGATCCTCACTTGGAAAAAATAGTTGTTAATTGAAAGGACAGAGACATTTGAATTGGTTTGTTTTCCCTTAGGAATAAATTAACAAAAATATCTCACTAAGAAAAAAATCAATAAAATTATGCATTTGTTTGTATTTTCTGATGTACCAACAATCAACTCAATCATGTAAAATCCTTAATTCAGCACATACTTTTAAATATGTAGCTAAATTTAACCCCAGAGAGTTTCACTGAAGTTACAATGAAAACATTAAAGAACCTTTCTGATCTAAAGAAACTGTAAAATCTAGTATATATGAAAAAAAATTGTATAAAGAAAGTTAACAGATTCAGGATTTCCAGATGTTTGCTAGGCTTCTATAATTAAAAAATGCAACTGAGCTGCTTAATGGGTAAGACAGTGTTTCCAGAGAAGATAAAGAAAACTAAACATGTACCATCACATTCATTGCTTTTGCTTTGTTTCACTCATTAAATAAAAAATCTATTGTTGTTTTAACCTTTGACTATAAAAGCTAGTTGCATTTGTGTAAAATAAAATGAATCAAAGATAGCTACAGGTAACCAATCTCTTTAATTTGACATTTTCCAGACAACCTTTTATTGTGTTCAAATATGAGAATATTTTACTTATTGCAAAGTATCCTGCATAATACAGGTGCTCCGCTATAAAATCTTCTCTCTCACTTTTAATTCAGTCATTCTAAATTTAAAATACCAGTATACAGTACTAAAACCTCCAATTGAAGTTTAATATAAAAATATCAGCACAAAACTCCTTTTTGAAGTCTGTTTATTGTAAGCAACCCAATTGCCTGTTTAATTATTATTAGCTGTAGTATACTAATAGACTTTGCACCCCTACAGTTGCTAATTCATACCATCTCAGGTATTTTCATGAGATAAGAAATACTAGGTAAGAAAACAGTAAGTATTCAAAGGGTTAATTTGCCTAGAATAATAATAATAAATTAGTTTTTTGCATCTTCTTCAGTTCAAAATCCAGCTTTGAGACTGAGGAAGGCTTCCAAATCACATCAATTAAATAAGAGTGGTCCTTTTAACCAGTAGCAGTTTGATTGCCAATGACTCGAAGAATCTCTTTATGAATGCTTGGCTCCTGTGTATTTATACTTGTATCACCCACTTGACCATCTTCATAACTAAAAAAAACCACAGAAAATAAAATCAAATTAGTGTTTTATTAATCTACCTAAACGCACCAAAAACTCTGTTTCATTCAATAATCAAGAGTTTATTCCATATGTTAACATGTTTCTATTAAAATCCTCTGCTGCATATCACCATTACATGCAGACCCTAAACTCTAGAAAGTGGAATTTGGTAGGGCTGCCACTGCCATTGAAACCCTGAGGCTGAATAAACCACTAGGACCCAAAGGGGACAAGTCATAGGTGAGAGGGGGAAATGCTTACACCATAGACAGGAAGCCTTTAATGAATTCCACAGCTTTAAAACATAAAGCCAAATAGAAAAGATATTTTATGATACACAGGTAGACACTGTATCATGAGGTAATGCTACAGAGTGGTAAAAATCAGTAATTCTCCATCTATTTATTCTTTTACAAAACATCTAATAAACTTTTGTCACTAGCTTATCTATACATTTCCTAACATAAGTTAAGTACAGAGAAAGACAAAAAATGAAGTGATACTGAAAAGAATTAGGAAGAAATGTCTTTTATCTACTGCAACTACAACTATTGGAGGGAACATGAGGAAAAAAGTCTAGGGCAAAGAGAAGCTGAATCTTAAAAGCAGCTTTGTACTCACACAAAGAAAAATCTTGTACACACGTGATCCGTATTGGGAACTACCCATATCTCTCCATGTTTGTGCAGATCGGATGAGGTTATCACTATCAGGGAAAGAATAGATTTCATGGTGATGAAAACATGACTGGAAAATATTGCTTTAAAAGAGTCGCTTTTTGATACACTTTAAATAACCTCCAAGGAATGTGTAGTTTTCCAGTGCATGCAGAATAGACTCTGAGTTGGCTGCTAGTACAAACAGGGAGATGAACTTGGTTCTTTTTTTCAAAATATTTTATATTTTCCAGAAAAACACAGATACTTGATGCATGGGAGACAGCTGTTAATTTGATGTAAATATGAAAAAGTATATTTATTTAAAACTGATTTTAAATGGCCATAGGGTTGTTAAGGAGGATCTGAGTAAACTAATCAGCCGTTGGAACAGAGATATTTGTGTTCGATGATGGCTGAACCAAACTTAAGACATTAAAGACAAAGCCTGAAAAAGACATGACAAATTCGGGATTTGCAATACTACTAAATATTTTTTAAAAATAAGCATAGCAGTTACAACTTAAAGGGATTATGAAGCTTGCCAAAACTTGCTCAATGTTTAGAAAATAGCAATATATTTGATGATAGGTTCTTGACCAACAAAATGAGGACAACACAAAAAAGAAATCATTTAATTGCTGGGAGGAAGCTATACCATCAATCTGTATTTGAAAAGATTCCTATAATTGCACTTAAACAGCATCCTTCTGGACAAGTTGTCCAACTG
>NW_010326632.1:5208-8138 GCF_000700745.2 Antrostomus carolinensis | reverse complement strand
GATTGTCTTTTGTTCAGGTCAATGGTCTCTCGTCCAGGCTCTCTCCTCCTTCTTCTTTTCAAACCACTTCTTCCCTCATAAATATTGATTCACAGAGGTGTTTCTCTTTTGCTAATTGGTTCATCCTGGGCTGGAGGTGGGTCCACCTTGGAGCCAGGGGAGCTTCACCAAGCTCCTCCCAGGGGCTATCACTGCAGCCCTTTCCCCCACTACCAAAAACAGCCCCACACACACAAACCCACCACATGCACCTTGAAGCACAAGGTGGAAGAAAAAGAATTATTTACCAAAAAAATATGTTGGCCTTTGCCATGAGGATCCTGAGTATCTTGTTATCCTCAAAAATGCCTCAGCCTGCTTGGGGTCTGCTAAGCTCCTGGCCTCCATGAAATCTTCTGCAGGTAATTAGGTTGTATCAGAAACCCCTGCAGAGGCAGATGCTTTAACCTGGATAATCGATGCACCAGAAGTGATTAGAAATGCAAGAAAAACAGGGGAAGCAGTCAAGGAGAGAAGGAAGGGGGAAAGGTGCTGCTTCAGGAGTACAAAATGCAGGATAAACGGGAAGCAGTTGTTGTAGATAAAAGAGGATGAGTCCTTTTTCATTTCAAATCAACAAAGGACAGATGGGTGCCCTTGTCACAACCTGAAAGTTATAGATGGTGAAAAAAATCTTCTCCATTTTGTCCTCCACAGGTAGCACAGAAGAAGGATGAATGGTCATGGAATATTAAATGTTGATTTTCTCTGCTTTGGTTGCTTTTCTTTCCCCATTTGTGTATATTTAATAACTTTCCTTGTTGGTCAACTTCTACAGGTGAAGTCAGAAGCAAGAAAGAAACTGGAATGGAGAAGGGACAGGGAAAGTAGATCCAATTTGAAGTAATTCCAGCCTCAAATGTGAGCAACTCTTGTTTCTGTTGGTACAGGTGCCTCTTCATATTGACAATTGTAACCCCTTCCGCTGCTTTGAAGATGAGAGAAAATTCTTGCCATGGATCACTAAGGTTAACACTTTAGGATGCTGCAGCTTCTGAGTTCATGGAAGGTACAAAATGAGGGTTAAAAATGGTAATAACCTAACTTGGAGAGGTTCTCCTTATTCCAACTGGTGGAAAATTAGTGTAAGTGAGAAGTTACGATGAAGTTTGGATATCTAAGTGACCTGAGACATGTGAATGGAGAATACCACAACCTGAGGTTAAACTGGATGTAAAGTCCCAGAACAGAGTGGTAACTGAAACCAGAATTAAGACATGTTTATAGAATCATCATAGAATCATGGAATGGTTTGGGTTGGAAGGGCCCTTCAAGCTCATCCAGTTCCACCCCCCCTGCCAGCAGCAGGGACACCTTCCACTAGACCACGTTGCTCAAAGCCTCATCCAGCCTGGCCTTCAACACTTCCAGGGAGGGGGAATCCACAACTTCCTTGGGCAGCCTAAAGATCATGGCTTTCTCCTTTTGAAATCAAGGATCCTTCCTGAGAAAAAGAAACCCATAGATTTAGCAAGACAAGGCTTCCCCGCACTGGCAAGAAGGCAGCAGGGTACCCTGCTGTTGCATCACGGAAAATAGTTGGAGTTTTTTCAAAGGCAAAGTCCAGCAAAAACGTGAGTAAAATATAGACTAATATAAATATAAATAAATAATAAATATAAATAACTAATATAATATAAATAAATATTTCCTTTACCCCTAAGTAAAGGAAATATTTACAGCGTGGACTCATGTCTGAGTTGGGTGTCATGGTACACAACATTGTAGAGACACCTGAGTGATACTGTTTTAGGAGCTGAACATTTTTAACTCCTTCAGTATAGAAACTCAAAGCAAGAACTGCCTAAATTAGGTGGTGCCACATATCATGTTCAATGACAGGGAATGTCCAATTTAGGAATGAAATGAAAATGTAATGGAGTCATATGGGGATCATAAAATATGGACCGAAAGCAATAGAAATGTGTAAATTTTTTACAATAAAAAGGATTAAAACTGGAGACTACAGCTTGTACCTCAATGCAACTGATTGCTGTTGATACTACTGATAGAATCATAGAATGGTTTTGAGTTGGAAGGGACATAAAAGATCATCTGGTTCCAACTACAAGAAAGCTGGGGAAGGACTTTTCATAAGGCCAGTTAATGACAAAACAAGGGGAAATGGGTTTAAGCTGAAAGAGGGGAGGTTTAGATGAGATATTAGGAAGAAGTTCTTCACTGTGAGGGTGGTCAGACACTGGAACAGGTTGCCCAAGGAAGTTGTGGCTGCTCCTCCCTGGAAGTGTTGAAGGCCAGGTTGGATGAGGCTTTGAGCAACCTGGTCTAGTGGAAGGTGTCCCTGCTGCTGGCAGGGGGGTTGAAACTGGATGATCTTGAAGGTCCCTTCCAATCCAAACCATTCTATGGTTCTATGAACTACTAGCCTGCTTCCTTAGCAGGCTCTCTCAGTAATGACCTATCACCATAAATATATATTATATAAAATCTGGTGTCCAGGTTGATATAAATTCCAATCCTGGAAGTGAAATGGGACCACATTTAGGTGTTCCTGCTCTGGCAGGGGGATTGGACTGGATGATCTTTCGAGGTCCCTTCCAATCCCTGACATTCTGTGATTCTGTGATTCACATTATTAAGAGATGTGACTGAAGGTATTGCACATACAAAACAAAACAAAAAAAAAAGACTGCCAGATGATGTATGTCTGTGGAAACTGCAATGATTTACCCCAAATGATTTACCAGTCGCTGTGGCTGGTCAATATTAAAGCTCGATAGCTTGTTAACAATGTACTGACAGATTGAAAAATACACTGTGGAAATGGAATTAAATAGGTTCTACTAAATACAGCCTGAAAGATCTTGTGCTTCTAACAAACATAGAATCACAGACTGGTTTGGGTTGGAAGGGACCTTAAAGCTCATCCA
>NW_010326632.1:1099-4793 GCF_000700745.2 Antrostomus carolinensis | reverse complement strand
GAGTTGGGGCTGTTCAGCCTGGAGAAGAGAAGGCTCCGGGGAGACCTTACTACAGCCTTTTAATACTTGAAGGGGCCTATAAGAAAGATGGAGATAGAATTTTTAGCAGGGCCTGTAGCACAGGACAAGGGGTGATGGTTTGAAACTCCAAGAGGGGAGATTCAGACTGGAAAGAAGGAAGAATTTTTTTATGCTGAGGGTGGTGGAACACTGGGCCAGGTTGCCCAGAGAGGTGGTAGAAGCTCCATCCCTGGAAACATTACAGGCCAGGTTGGATGAGACTTTGAGCAACCTGGTCTAGTGGAAGGTGTCCCTGCTCACTGCAGGGGGTGTGGGACTGGATGAACTTTAAAGGTCCCATCCAACCCAAACCAGTCTGTGGTTTTATGATACCCAAAGCCATAGCTGCACTGCAGTCAGCTCAGCATCCTGTAATTGGCCTATTTGAACCTAAATGTCAGCTTTTGTTCTCCTTGTCTCATAACAAAATCTCCTCAGTTTGCCCTCACGTTCTATTTAATATTGTTTGGAGGATCACGCTCATGGCCGTGAGAATCTCTGAATCCCCTCCAGTTCTGTGATCCTCTGCTTGAACCAGGATTAGGGACACGCAGCTGTGAATTTCCACAAAGATGCTGTGTACGATTCCTCTCCATACTGTCTTTTGTGTAACCAAAGCATTTGCTTGCTTGTTTTCTATCAAATTGCTTACTGAGCAGAGCTCCTCACAGATCTGTCTGCAGTCATATCCTTGCCCTTTTCCTTAACGTTGTAGTTGAAGAGGAAGTTGTGGCTGCTCCTCCATGGAAGTGTTGAAGGCCAGGCTGGACGAGGCTTTGAGCAACGTGGTCTAGTGGAAGGTGTCCCTGCTGCTGGCAGGGGGGTTGGGACTGGATGAGCTTGAAGGTCCCTTCCAACCCAAACCACTCTGGGATTCTATGAACTGTCTCAGCTCTTCTTGGTGGGTTCAGGGTAGTGGAAGGTGTCCCTGCTGATGGCAGGGGGGTTGGAACTGGATGAGCTTGAAGGTCCCTTCCAACCCAAACCACTCTGGGATTCTATGAACTGTCTCAGCTCTTCTTGGTGGGTTCAGGGGGAACCCTGTGCAGCCAGGTCTCTAATTTCTACCCCGCCACCACCAGGTATCTTCACACCAGAGGACACAAATCCCTGCCTCGATTCCTCTAAATCAAACACCTCAATCTGCAAAATGGTGGCAAGAGAATTTATCTTCTGTAGGCGTGGAGTTGTATGGGTGGACTGGGAAATGATTGGGAGGCATTTGGGTGCTGGGTCAGCAGAGATATGAAGGAGGATAGAAGTGAAAGAGACTGGAGAAAAGAAACGGTGAGAAATCAGGATGAAAGGACCATTGGAAAAGAACTGCATCTCATGGAGAGGGTTTTCAAGAAGCAGAGGGATGAAAACCAGCCTGAAGAAAACACACTAAATGAGGAAAATTGCAACAACAAAAAAGTGGAGAATAGGAAGAGAAAAAAGAAGGAAAAGCCCAAAGGGACTGTAAAGTGGTTCTTTATTTTTATGGAGACTTTCCACTCCTTTATTCAATTTTTTGAATACAAGTTTTATTAGCGGTTTTGGCTCTTGCCCTTGCAAACAAATCAGGCAGCACTACCAACAGCAGACTGGGAGGAGGTGAGATGCTCTTGGAAGTGGCACATTATCCTCTTTCTCCTTCTGAAAAGCTGGCTGGGTTAACCCTGCTGCTGGGAAGATCTGCCAAGGGACCATGGATGCTGGTATTATAGCTGTTGTTTGGTTTCTTAGAAAGCATAACCTTACTCTGGATGGGTTCTTAGAATCATAGAATGGTTTGGGTTGGAAGGGACCTTAAAGATCATCCAGTTCCAACCCCCCTGCCAGCAGCAGGGACACCTTCCACTAGACCAGGTTGCTCAAAGCCTCATCCAGCCTGGCCTTCAACACTTCCAGAGAGGGGGCATCCACAACTTCCTTGGGCAACCTGTTCCAGTGTCTGACCACCCTCACAGTGAAGAACTTCTTCCTAATATCTCATCTAAACCTCCCCTCTTTCAGCTTAAACCCATTTCCCCTTGTTTTGTCATTAACTGCCCTTAATGTCCATATATCAAATATTTCTTTGACCCCAAATTTTGTGCAAACGTTGACACCATCTTGATAAACACAGTTTGGGATCATTGGGGAAATTCTGGTGCTAGAGTGTTATTCCAGAGGATATTACCTAAATTAAGAGTACGGGGTTTGGGTTTTAGGATTTTGCCATGCCCATATACTCTTGCGTGTGTGCTGGGAGGGAGGGGAAGAGGTTCTTCATGTTCTGCTCAGCAAAGGAGGGCAGAGATTGTTCTAGGATGAGCCTCATGGTATTTTCTTGCTGCAAAGAGCTGAGGAATCGGCTCACAGTAGCTGGGCAGGATCTGTGTTGGGAGGACAGGACTGGGAGCTGGGGATGGGAATTGTGGACGTGGCTACGCTGCAGAGATGACTTGTGAGTCTGAGAAACTCGTTGATCTTGCCTGTGTCTGTCTCCTCACTGCTGGAACCAAGGATAACAATGCTTGCTGAAGTACTAGGTTACAAGGTTTGATTTTAAGATTCTGCCATCAAAATCATACAATGGTTTGGGTTGGAAGGGACCTTCAAGCTCATCCAGTTCCAACCCCCCTGCCAGCAGCAGGGACACCTTCCACTAGACCACGTTGCTCAAAGCCTCATCCAACCTGGCCTTCAACACTTCCAGGGAGGAGCAGCCACAGCTTCTCTGGACAACCTGGGCCACTGGCTCACCACCCTCACACCAAACAATTCCTTCCTCACATCTCAGCTCCATCTCCCCTCTGACACTTTCAAGCCATCACCTCTTGTTCTGTCACTCCCTGCCCTTGGCCAAAGTCCCTCCCCAAAAATATTGCTCCTTAGCTCAGGGATGAAGCTTTTCTCTGTGTCAGGATTTCTCCCCATCACATGTCATGTTCTCTTTTATTGCTTTTTTTTTTAAAACTCTACCTCCCTGTTCCCTTAGAGGTTTGATTTCTCATCTTTCTCCTTGATCTTCTACATCAGAGAACTACTGCTGCTACAGCCACGCAGCGCTCTCTCTGCCCATGCAGATGACAAATTAATCTAACATTTCTCGTCAGAGCAATACTTATTCTTCCTTCTCTTCCTTTTGTTCTCGTAGTCGCAGCGCTTCTTGAATTGTGCGGTTGTCCTCCCGGGGGAAGAAGATCTGCTTTCTTCCCAGAGAGACCACAGCAAGTCCAAGGACAGTGAAAAATGGAATATTATTTTCTTGCTGGCTTAGTGATTTTCATTTAGGATTCAGCAAATGCACAGCCATCTGCTATGTATGAAATATCCAATAATAGTTCTCCAGTTGCTGAATTCTGAGTGGAAACAAGCCAGCAAGGGAGGCAGAGAGCCTGGCTTGCCTCAAACCTCCTCTGTAAGCGTGCACAGGCAAACTGCACCAATGATTTTGCCACCTGATCGTACCAGGATTTCAAAAAATACAGGTAACCTGAAGACAGAACTGGAGATCAGAGGAAGGGAACATTTTATTTCCCCTCTCGGTGTGTTGCTTTTCTTTGTTTAATGGGTCTATGCTGATATGGTGCCTTACAAACCAGAAAATAACAATGTTTTCTCGTGGAAGGTCTGATTCTCTCCCACCAAAGCCAGTAGGACCTTC
>NW_010326632.1:0-1066 GCF_000700745.2 Antrostomus carolinensis | reverse complement strand
AGCAGCTAAAATTTTATGCTTAAGATCCAAGTCAGTGGATGATAAGTGAAAAGAGAGATAGAAATCTCAGTGGCAGGTGGCTTAGTGTATAAAAGCTACTTTCAGCTTTTTTTACCCAAATCTGCTTTGTTTCCATGCAGACACACAGCATTTTGGGTGCTTCTTCCAACACAGAGCTCTTTGCTTTCTGCTGCTTTCACTGAGCCTTCCTCCTTTTACTGAAATTCCTTCATCTTCCCTCCTTCCCTGAAGTTAATATTCTGTTATCTGCCCAATTAGCTAATAGTACTGATTTAACTCGTTGGTTTTAGAGCTGTTGGGCTGCACAATTAAATGGAGATGATACAAAATTTTGCCAAAGCCACTGTTTTGGACCATCAGTGCTGCTGGGCAGACCTTACCTGGCCTAAAGGACTTGAAAATATCATTAAATTGATGCAAACTTCATATTAGAATAGAATTACTGTAAATTGCAGCTCACCAAGAGTGTGTTTTGTGAATATTTGACCAGAGTTCTGCTAGAGACTGAATTACAAGAGGGAAGAACTCGGCTTAGACAAAACCTGCCTGGACATGTTACTGTGTGATCTACTCGAGCTGATCCTGCTCTAGCAAAGAGGTTCAATTAGATGATCTTCAGAGGTCCCTTCCAACCCCAACCATTCTGTGATTCTGTGAAATTTGTGCCTAGGAGATCATAGATCCATAGAACAGAGAAAAGCCCAGGGTGGAAGAGACCTGGGAAGATCACCTGATCCAGGGAAAGGGAACCTAGATGAGATTATCTAGCACCCTCTCCCACCATGTCTTGAAAACTTCCAGCTATGGGGACTCTACTACGTCCCTGGGGAGGTTGTGGCAGTGATTGATTGTGCTCACTGTAAAAAATATCCTTCTTTTGTACTTATTTTTCTTACTTTTCGTACTTTTTCTTGGCAGCTGTAATGACAAATGCAATTCTTCAGGAGCAAAATGAAGCTCCAGTTTCTGCAGCTCTTTCCATGGGGAAAGCTGGACTTTGCAGCAGATCGTTTGCCCACTGTCCTGGTGTGAGCTGGGCCAGAGC
>NW_010326631.1:0-7315 GCF_000700745.2 Antrostomus carolinensis | reverse complement strand
CCCTAACATTCTGTGATTCTGTGATTCTTAGTTTAACCTTCCCTGTATCTTACTACTCTGACAGATCTGCTCAAAATAAGAGATTGCTGTGAAAGGAAATTGTATGAACTAGCTTTTCCCCTCTTCAGATTACTTAATAGAAAGGTGAGAGGTGACAATACTGTGTTATTTGGATGCCTTGTAAAATAAACCTATCTGTTCTCTATTCTCAAAAGGTCTATTTATGCATCTGAATCTTGGACAAAGACTTAGCCTACTGTTTCCAGTTTCACATATGCAGTAGATTGTAAGTGCTGGCACATTACATCATCAGGATGGAGGTTGTGTTTTAGATAACCAAGCAGGCAAAAGTAAACATCAAAGGTAAGAAATATGTTTTCTCAAGAATCTGGCAAATAGGAATCCTGTTTTAGGTACCTGAATATCCTTATGCATTGTGTATATTGTTTAGAAGCTTTAACACGGTTTTCTGTTACAGAGAGGATACTTGTTTCTGTTTATGGACTTGAGAACTCCTCCTAAATCTTGAAAGTATTGTCTTCATCATATATGCATGAGTGTTTTTTTTTTTCTTTAAATTATTTGTACATTTTAATAATTGTAGAAATTATTTGAATGTGTTATTGCTCCCCATCCTTGTCTGTCTTTGGTTTTGAATTTAGATAGTAATTGCTTTATGAGGTCTAGTTAAACCAGTTTATGTGACTGGTAGTGATTATTCTTGAATGCTTAATTTGGAAATGATGATATTTGATAGCTACAAGTAATTAGACATAAGATCTAGCAAAAATTATATACTTGTGACTTAATGGATGTAACAGACTTTGAATGTCTCAATGATGAAAATGTATATGATTTGTTCTGTGTGTTAACATGAATGCGTTCTAATGACAGTCTAGTCTTATATGGTTAAGAGCATAGGGAGTATGAGAGGAGTCAATCTTTAGGACTGCAGCTGCTGCATGGCTCTTTCCTGGTATTTTGTTGTTTTGACCAGCAATAACCTGGTGTTCCCGTGCTTGTTAGATGGTCTGAATGAGAAAGAAAATCAAGTAAAGGTTCTGATAGCAAATCAACTTTACAACTGCATCAGTTAAGCATAACTGATAAGCATAACTGATAAGTTAAGCATAACTGCATAAGTTAACTGATGGTTAACCATCTCTAGGTAAAGGGGGAGACAGACAACAGGACAAGAGTTCCAAGAAGGTTAAAACAGAGTATGGAGAAAGATGTTTGACTTTTAACCAATTACCATGTCAGAATTTTGATTTTTTAATGTAATAATTTAAAAATGAGCAATGCAAAGCACCTGCCTAATTTTAAATACAGCAAATTTAATGCAGATGTTTTAATTTCAGTATAGGAAATTCCATATGATACGGTTAAATAATATCATGCATAACATATGAAATCCTAACTTTAGTCTTGTATATGCTATTGACAAATCTCTTCTATTCAATTTTGGCTGAAGTCCTTAAGGTTAAATATCTGAATCAATTAAAAGCTCTAGAAATGTGCCTGTGCTTATCACTACATGCAGGAGTAGTATGAAATCTATAGATGCATAGTTAAGCAGTTACGTGAGTCTTCACAAAATCAGGATTTAATTTTCAACTCTCAGTAGATTTCCTAAAGTTTCTAAAACTAATTCCTTATGGAAAAATAGTTTAGCTTTCCTTGAACCAGTGCTTTAGGTATACATGGGTCAGGCTTCAGATAAGTACTTCTGATTTGTAAAGTATGAACAGTTCCTAAAGCTTGTCACAGATTTCCTCTTCTTAAATTTAAGTAGAAATATCCTTAATGTATTTCTGTCACAGTTACAGCAGCCATTAATACATCATCCAGCAATGGAGTTATAATGATGCATTGCTTATTCTATACACCCTGAGTAGATAAGAGTGATAGTAACATGTACGGAATTCTAAAACACTGAAATCCTTAATAGTTGAAGAAAACAAACTTTTATTAAAAAAAGAAAGGTAAACCACAAAAAACAAATAAACAAACACTTGTTCACCACTCCTAGCAAATAAATGAGGTTAGATAAAAAAATACTTTTACACTTTGTGTTGGGTTTGTTTGGGGGGCGTGGGGGAAGTGCAGTTTCTTGTAGTGGGGTAAGACGCTACCCTCTGAGAAGCTTTGTGAAGCTCACTTGGCTCCAAGATGTACCCGCCTGCAGCCCAGGATGAGCCAATTAGCAACAGATAAATGCCTCTGCAAAACCATATTTGTAAGGAGAAAGACTGTCTTAAAAAGAGGAAGGGGGAGAGAACCTGAAGGAGAGGCCATTGACCTGAACTAGAGACTACCATCAGCCTAAACAAAGAGAGTGCTTGAAGAGGAGAGGGAGGACAGAGAACCTCAGACACCCATTTCAACACACATGGAGTAGGAGGAGGTAAGTGAGATTCCCTGCAGCCCATGGAAGCTCAATGATGGAGCAGATACCCATGTGTAAGCTATGGAGTACTCCACTCTAGAGCAGAAAGCTGAGCCCAAGGGCAGGTGTGACTGAATTGAGACTCCAGAGATGCTCAAAACCAGAGCAAGGGTGGACCCCTAGAGCCGAGGGAGGCAGGAGTTGTGCTGGACCAGAGGCCCATCTGCAGCCTGTGGACATCCCCATGCCGGAGCCAGGAGCTGTGCCCAAAGAGGTCCGTGACTCGATGGGAAGCTCACATTGGAACGTCTTGTTCCTGGATTTTCATGCCGCGAAGAGCGGCAGTGGTGAACTGACTGAAACCCCTATTCCCTGTGCCCTGTGTTGCTTCAGGGGAGAAGGTAGAGAAATCGGGAGCAAAGTAGTTTGAGCATGGGAAGATGGGAGGGGTGGGGGAAGGTGTCTTAAAGATGTGTTTGTTATGTCTCACTGTGCTGCTTGGATGATTGTTAACAAATTAAATTGAATTTTCTTCCCCAAGTGGAGTCTGGTGAGCATAACTACTGGTGAGTGGGCCATCCCTGTCCTTATTCTAATCTGTGTGCCTTTGTTGTGATTCCCTTCCCATCTCACTGGGTGAGGGGAGTGGGTGCAGGACCACATGGTCTACCTGTGGGTTAAACCACCACACACTTATATAATTTTTCTCATTAGAGAGGAACTTACATTTTTGTTATATTTGTTTGAATTAACAAATTTAGAATCACCAGCTTGATGCAAAAGCTATTGTTGCTATTGCAACATTATTTTCTTCGGTGTTCGTCTGAAAAATACAATGCAAATAAAAAATTTTTCTACTTTTTTAAAGCTTCCTGGTTTTCTTTCCTGAACTAGTCATATGCAGAATACTTCCCACTTATTTGTTTTCCTACATAAAACAGTTAGAAATTATCTTCTCTCAGCTCTTTCTAAACTGTGAAAAAGCAAAACAGACAACAAATTGAGAGACAGAAAAAGTAGGTTTTCTCTATACACTTTTAGCACAAATTAGCAGCTGAAAATTGCTCTTTTAAGTATTGTGCAAGCAAGTACTTAAAAATGTCACATTATACCTGATAAAGAAATATAATTTAATTTTTTTTTAGTGTGAATACATTTAGAACTTAAGATTCTGTTAACCTGTTCAGCAAATTCCAAGATCTTTATCTTTTGAAGGAATGTCCTGAGGATATACTGTGAGTTTGGAGTCTCTCTGAACATGTCTGGATGTTTGGTGACTTAATGCAATCATGTAGTTGCCATCACAGGAGATGAGGTGCTTTCATTTTGTGTGGAAGTATCCATATGTTAAACTTATTCATACAAAACATTTTCAGCATATGTATTTGAGCTCTGAGTTTTCAAACTGCTGTTATTTGCAAATGTTCTGTAAATGTTCTGTTTCTGTTCTAAAACTAGATGGATCTCTTGAAAGTCTATTTCAGAAGTGCAAACAAAAATTATAACAAAAAAACCCCCAACAAAACTTAATCAACTCATGGTCTGAAGAAGCACAGTTAATATAGATGTATCTGAAATCCAAGACTAAGAGGCAATCTCTAGGGTTCTGTGCTTATGAAATGTCAGAAGGTTTTTGTAACTGTTATATGAACTTCCATGTATCTGCTCTATGCAAATAGACTAAGGCTGGTGGATGTTCCCAGATGCTGGTGCTTACACTGCAATTTCATCTGCTTTATTGGTGATTGAGTAGTATTGATTATTATGATGGTATGACTAGCTTATATAAAAATTAGTTCACAGATCTGGATACAGAACTTTATAAGTAAAAACTGTATCAATTTACTGACTTCACAGACAGAGGCAGGAGTTATAAAAAAACCCTATTATTGCAACTCTTATTTTTGTTAATTGCTTTTATTTCTTTCTCATTTAATAACTGAGATGTATGAACTTGAGATGTAACATATATTCCTTTAATATCTGATTAATAATGCTTCATCTGACACAGAAAGTATACTAAAAGACAGACAGTAACAGGTAAAATAAATCCATGTTTTTAACACAACACATCCTGATTTTGCCTTCAGAATCAAAATATAAAAATTTGAAATAAGAGGTAATGGTAGCTGTCTGTTAAATGCTTCCTAATCCTACTTCATATCATGATTATTATGATACAAAATTGAGCACAAAGGAATTAATGAGCAATCTTTAAGAGTGAGTGAAATATTAATGCTGGCAAATTCTTTCTACTCTAAAATTGTGTGTTTCAGTTTACAGTAAAGAGAAAGAGTTGATACTCCATTAATGATAGCTTTTCCAAGCAATTTTATGCAATGCTTTTATAAAAATTTCCTAAACAAAAATTTCCTAAACAAAATAAGAAGGAAGATTTATCTAAAAATGTACGGAGTTACAGTGTTCCTTTGATAGGCTTAAAATGTCAAGGAAATATTTTTGTGTATTTTGAAGTTTTTCTAGTACCAATGTTGATTAGCTATAATGATTGTGTCTTCGGAAGAACCAAATACTTTCACGTTCAGATTCAATAGGCTTATGTGGTAGTTTCACTGCGCTAGCCCTTGGCCAGCAGCCAACACAGCTGTTCACCCACTTACCCCCCACCCCCGGGTGATAGGGAAGAGGTTTGCGGGGCAAGGATAAGGTAAGTTGAGATAAGAACAATTCAATAATAGAAATAAAATAAAACTTAAAATAATACTAATAGTAAAATAGTAGTAATAATTATAACAGTAATAAAAATATGCAAATGAGTGATACGCAGTGCAACTGCTCACCACCCACTGACTAAGCCCGTCCTGTTCCCAGATAACAATCCCAGAGGAGCAACAATCCCAAACTGAAACCACAATCCCAAAAGAGCGAGAGCCCGAGCAAAAGTCAGAGAGAAATCACCCCCCTTTCTGGTCAGCCCTAGTTAATACACTAAACATGACATAATATGATATAGAACATTTCATTGGCACATGTAAATGCCAGTTTTGGGTTTTACTATTCATTACACTTCTCCCTCCCAATCCTAATGCAGCTGCGAACAAGCCAAACATGGTGGCCTTGACTTCCAACAACAACTAATAACATTAGTACTTTTATTAACATTTCTCGCATAACAAGTCTTACACTGAAACTAAACCACAACTATTCTAATTACTAAGAAGAAAATTAAGTCTATCCTAGCAAAACCAGGACAGCTTATAAATATTGTGTTTGGTATTATCAAAGTAGTTATTACCATAAAAAATGGATATAAGATATCAAGACACCTTAAATTCTGTTTAAACTAGTAATTAGTTATACTAAAAGGAAATAGGGCATGTAGACCTATTTTATACAAATACAGATGAATATATTTATTTATACTTAGGTTAATAACTCAAGTTCAATGGTCTTTAAACTTCTTTGACAGTTTACAGAACTGAAGTTTAAAAGTTTTGGTCAATAAGAAATAGCAAAAACGATTAAAATAATTTGAAGCATTGTGACAGCAAAAGAGCATTTTTGTCTCTTCAATTTGAAAACAATTCCTATTTCTCCACTTGAAGGCAAAAGAAAAAGAATGTGTACTGAATATCTCATCTGTGCAAAATAGATTTCACATGCAGAGAAACAAAGGGGAAGAAATGATGTCTTCAGAGATCAATTTTTATTTGTCTTGTGAATACTGTAGTGAAAGTTTAATTATCTGGGTGAAATGATTTGTTTATAAACATATTGTCCCCACATAGCATAAACTAAACTGTTTCAAACTAAGACTTGAGGACTTTGTGTGATTCTTTTCATTTAGCAAACCTCATTTTATAAGAAAACAGTGAAAGACAGTAACTGCATACCATGGCTAATGAGCAGTATCTAAATTTATTTCCCTTATCAATTATGCCTTCAAAGATATAAGCAAGAAATTGTTACTTTCAAATCATACTCTCTTCTTGGCCTGCCATCTTCATTGGTGTCCTAAAAAGGTGAGGTGCCTTGCTGTAGTCTCATTTCAGGATGAAAAAGCAAGTAGGACTTACTGACTAAAGTGACAGGATTGAATTAGGTTGTTATTTAGAACATGTGAAAAGAAAAACTATATTGTACTCTTTTGACGATACTCTGGAAAGTGGTTGTCAAAAGGTAAGGCTGATCTGGCTGATAACGTTAAAATAATCTTATTAAAAGAAACTAATTATTTCTTGCCTTAGACAAAAGCACACCAATAAAATGGGGTGTTACTTCTGTCAGTCTGCTTACTCCTAAACACTGTGCATTTTCTTTTTATGAATAGGCAAAGTATATTTTAGTTGATGATCTGTAAGTTCTTTTACTTGCTGAGATCTGATGACAGGCAGAATTTAAATATCTCAAGAAGTGCCTGAAATCTTAGCAGTGCAATGTCAAAACTTAGGTTTTTTTATCTCACTGATACAGAGATCAAACTGGAGTACCTCTTCCTTCTAAATTTGAAGGAGAAATCTGGGCGGACTAAACTGTTTGTCCTGGTTATGCTAGGATAAAGTTAATTTTCTTCTTAGTATCTAGAATAGCTGTGTTTTAGTTTCAGTGTAGGATTTATTATGAGAAGAATGTTGATGATGTACTAATATTATTAGCTGCTGTTGGACCCCAAGGTCATCATGTTTGGCTAGTTTGCAGGTGGAAAGGACTGGAAGGGGGGAAGAATAGTAATTAGCAAACCCCAAAGTTGTCATTTGGATATGCCAGTGAGATATTCCATATCATATCACATCATGTTCAGTATATTAACCAGGATTGACCAGAA
Organism: Antrostomus carolinensis; assembly: GCF_000700745.2. NCBI lineage: Eukaryota > Metazoa > Chordata > Aves > Caprimulgiformes > Caprimulgidae > Antrostomus > Antrostomus carolinensis. Next base: position 140 of record NW_010326631.1, on the reverse strand, counting down.
AATGGGGATATTCTCTCGGATTGATCGATCCGGAATTATGATTTCAGTTTTGGGACTGTCTCTCAGCCCCGGAGTCACTGACTGGGGACAAGCTGGGCATCGGTTAGTGGGTGATAAGCAATTGCACTGTGCATCACTCA
>NW_010326630.1:0-29311 GCF_000700745.2 Antrostomus carolinensis | reverse complement strand
TCTCCAAGACCTTTCAAAGATGATAGAGAACCGTTTAGCAATCAAGTCTGCCAGTTTCTTCAGCACTCGTGGATGCACCCCTTTGGGGCCCATGGATTTGTGTATATTGATTTTCTTAAGACTATCTCTGATCAGTTATTCCTCAACCAAGGGGCAGTTTTCCTCCCTCCAGACACTCTCTCTTCCCTCCAGCATCTGGGGCTCTTGAGGGGCACTTTTAGCCGTAAAAACTGAAGCAAAGAAGGCATTCAGTATGTCTGCCTTCTCAACATCTCCTGAAACCAGGGCACCTGCCTTGTTCAACAGCAGGCCCACATTTTCCCTGGTCTTCCTTTTGTTATTGATGTACTTGAAAAAAACCTTTTGTGTTGTCTTTAACCTCCTTTGCCTGTATATACATACACTTGCCTTATTTAAATACATATCAATTACTATTTCCTTTAATTTTTGACTGAATGTGATACATATTTCAGTCCAATATATAGTAACAATAGACTTAAAATAATTTTTAATTATCTGGACCTAGAAGAATGCGAAGATAAAATTTAAACAATAGACTCAATGTAAAATTATAAATTTGCTTGAAAATCTTCAGACACATTAACTGGCTTTCATCAATCTGACTTAATGAGATTTAATTCATAAATTCCTGTTAAGGAGAGTTCTGCTTAAATTTAAGGAATTTACCTTACTCACATTGATGAGTTTTTAACACATAAAACCAGTCTAATGCTGCATACATTAAATTCTTGAGTAAAGCACATGTACAGAACAACAGAATTTCTAAGAGCTAAAAATCTTTTTCAGAATTGAGGGCTATTTCAAAAATGCCATAACTGGAATATCTTTACAAACTTCAAAATCTCATTGATCTCATTAACACACTGAGGAAAAAGAAGGTGATTCTTACTTAATTATGCAAGCAAAAACATGAACAAAATTAACAATTTAAAAAGACATGCAGCAGTAATGCTAGTTTTGTTTTATGCTTTCATCCTCTATTAAACTTCAATATCTGATAATTTTATTATTGTCAGAATTTTCAGGTCAATCTTCATGACAAATATAATGAGTAAACATCAATCAGAGATGTTTGTGCTGCTTTTGAGACACTGAGATGCTCACTGAAGTTCTAATCTTTTTTCTAAAGAAGAAATGTTTATGTAAAGCTGATTCTTGAAATCAATCTTCATTCATAGCTGTGTAATAGAAAGATTCATAAAGCACTTTTTTCTTTTACCTGCAAAATCAAATCCATCACAGAATATTGATAAATATACTTAGATACATATTGCAATTGCAACTGGATATTTTGTTCCAAAATCTAATTTCAAAACTCATCGATAACTCAATTTAAAATAATATTACATTCAGTTGGAACCAAAAAGAAGAGTGTAAAGCATGAATGGAGAGAGGTTGTGGATTAATAATGTGACCTTTCACTTCTTTAACTGAGGTTTGCTTCTGATTGAAACAATGCTTGAATAAGACATATAGCTACAATCCATTTTAATCTAAAATGTTAAAATTCTTTGCACACTATTTGCAAAGGCAGAAATCATTTTCTAATGTAGTTGTCCCCTCTTCCTGTGGTGGTTCAGGAATATGTTTTCTTGTACTAGAGTGGAAACACATTCTTTGCAAATCAATTACCAAGCAAATCATAAGTAAGTGTCCTCAGAAAATATAAATTACTGAGAGCTAGACTAATTTGAGGATGCAAATCCTCCCTTCCATTACATGATTACACAATATTTAGAAAGAACCACGGGAGAACCCAAAAGACAGTTTGTTATTTAAAATATCTTTTTCTAGATTTTTTGTTTGTTACTTTGTTTAAATACTCTTCTTTGGGTATGTATTCAAGACCTGACGCAATACTAACTCATAGATTAGGGGGCTACTAGGTGACATTGTTCACATGCATTTTTACAAGTGAATACATTTTCTGTTTCTTCCTGCTCTGTGGGAATAAACAAACAAACAAAAAAGAAGTATTCTGAAGAGAGTTTTTTTGCTTGCTTTTCATGAGAGAATTTCTTTATATAGAATTTTATAACCACTGAAAAAAAAACTGCTCAGAAGTTACTTGATTAGACAGTAGCCTATTATGTCTACCAGACTAACTAGAAGACAGCTTGTTATTCTTTTTACATTTAGAACTTTGACGTCTTGTATCACATGAATGACCTTCCAAGAAACAGAAAACTGAATTGGAAAATCACTTTTGACGGTAGGTTTCACATGATTAATATGGTTAGGGAAACTCATTTATTCTGTATCTGTGTGTCTGGTGCATGAGCCTCAGTTATTTAGGTAAGTTGTAAAACTCATTGGTACATGTGCATGGACATCATACTTCAGCTATTAGCTATTACCACGTATTTTTAAAAGGCACAAGCCTCCTGAACGAAATCAGAACAGTAAATTTCATCATATCTCATAGAATGGTATGGGTTGGAACTGACCTTAAAGATCATCTAGTTCCAACCCCCCCTGCCATCAGCAGGGACAGCTTCCACTAGACCAGGCTGCTCAAAGACTCATCCAGCCTGGCCTTGAACACTTCCAGGGAGGGGGCATCTACAACTTCTCTGAGTGACCTGTCCCAGTGTCTCAACACCCTCACAGGAAAGAATTTCTTCCTAATACGTAATTTAAATCTACCCTCTTCCAGTTTAAAGCCATTACCCCTAACATCCTATCACTAACTGCCCCTGTAAAAAGTCCCTCCCTAGTCTTCCTGTAGGCCCCCTTCAGGTACTGGAAGATCACTATAAAGGTCTCCCCGAAGATTTATCTTCTCCAGGCTGAACAGCCACAACTCTCTCAGCTCTCTCAGCATGTCCTCATAGGAGAGATGTTCCAGCCCTCTCATCATCCTCATGGCCCTCTTCTGGACTTGCTCCAGTAGGTCTCTGTCCTTCTTATTTTGGGGCCCCAGAAATGGATGCACTACTTCAAGTGGGGTCTTACAAGAGTGGAGTCGAGGGAGAGAATCACCTCCCTCGACCTGCTGGCCATGCTTCTTTTGGTGCAGACCAGGATACAGTTAATCTTTTGAGCTGTGAATGCATGCTGCCAGTTCACACTGAGTTTCTTGTCCACCAGCACCCCCAAGTCCTTCTCCTCAAGGCTGCTCTCTATCCATTCTCCACCCAGCCTGTATTTGTGCTTGGGATTCCCCTGACCCAGGTGCAGGACCTTGCACTTGGCCTTTTTGAGACCTACATGGGCCTTGTCATGAGGTCTGCATGGGCCCACTTCTCAAGCCTGTCAAGGTCCCTCTGGATGGCATCCCTTGCCTCCAGCAGGTTGAGGAATGCAAAAGGAAAATTGATTGCATTTTACACATGCATAAGATCAGGAACCCGTTAGCAGATGATGAACACAAACATTTAGAACTTAGCAATTTGTTGGTGTGTTTAATTTCTATTCATAAAAATCTAATGATAAATTATTAAGTCTGTATAAATAAAACCTTGTGAAATACTAAGGGTGATCAGGAAATGTCAGAAAACATATGTTGTAATTTTCATTTAGAAACTTATAATAATTAATAACATAAGATCAGCATACCACTGATATAGAAGAGGACTAAAAGTGTTTATAATTCAATGTAGTTCTATATTTCATTTTTACTTCAACATGAAGATAAATACTGATTTTAACTCAGGAAAAAAATCCAAAACCAAAAGCCTTCTCAGATCTTTAATGTCCATAAATAGATGGGACCTTGAATTAATGAGTTCTTTGACAGGAAACACCTTTATCATCAATTTCCCCTAACATTGCATCTGAGGAAAAAAAAAAAAAAAAAGTCATTGAAGGCTTTTTTTTTTTCCCCCCTCATTGATTTAACTTGGCTGCTGCCAAGCTGTAGAATCAACATGGTAAAATCCAGCAGGACAGGAAGACATATTAAACAATACACAAGTTAAACAGACCCACTGTGCTGAGTCAGTTCTGACTCAGAAGGAACACTTCTGATTCATCAGAATTGTAGTGTGCTATATTATAAGAAGTTTCTCATTTTAAATATTGACAAAATTCAACCTTGCACAGAGTTTAAGACACGACAAGATCAAAGGACAAAGTAATGCTGCTGCAAATCAAAAGAGATTAATATATATTAACTGAGAAAAGCCAACAATCTGGAAAAATGGGAAACATTTTTAGGACTTCAGGGGGACTTTGAACAGATGATATATGAAAATTTAATCTTCAAGAGGCAACTTATTTCTTGGAGTACACACAGGAGAAATTATTTGGTAATTATTTACCAATTTCAGAATATATTAGTGAACTTCAGTGTTTCTTCAGTTTCCTCTTCAGTATTTTTTTAGGACTTGCTGCTGTTGTTTCACTAATAAGCATACATCACAGAGATCTATGTATGTACCTACACTCCTTCTCTCATATAAACACACAAATAAAAACAAGTATCTACAGTCTACAGATATTTGATGCGTTAGCATTAGTGAAAACAAAAAATCATGGAATACTTGTCTAGTACATTTACCTTCAGATAGGTCTAGCTAACTATAAGGAAATAGGTCACAATGCTCACTATTAATACACTCCCACACACATCACAAAATATGTTTTGTTCATATTCTTAAATATTTAAGAAAAGCATACAGTGAAAAATCTATTGCAGAAAGTAGAGACAGATCAGGAAAGCAGAAAAAACATAAAAAGGAAACTGATTCCTCAAGAAAATTAAGGTAGTGAAGGATGGTACAGACACAGACTTTGGGAAAAGAAGAAAGAGAAAATCAGGAATAGTTTAACTCTGGAACTGGGGAAAGACTATAAGAACATCTGGCATGATCAACATAAAATTAACAAGCAGTGACATATGTTTCATAATCCTCAATTGCACAGGATGAGTTCATATGAATTGTTTTCATTATGATTGACCAGTTAGCTTGCCCTATAATGCTTTAGCATTCTTTGGTACTGAAAGTTTTTCTTTCCCATTTGTGGTCTTGGAGTGTTAAATATTTCACACAATTAGTAAATGTTGTCAAGCCAGACCAAGGCAGTGCAGTAGCTGGCTGACTGCCCAGAAGTAGAAACATAATAGTAAAATCTTGCAAACAGGACAGGAAGAGAAGTTGAACAAGAGACAGATCCTCTGGTTTTGGCACATACTCAACTTGGCAAACTGGAAAATTACAGATGGAAGTGGAAAAAAAAGAGAAAGTTATGAAAAATATAAAAGAACAATATGCAGTCATAAAATTTTACAATATTTCTTATTCCATCAATCTTTGGATAGCAATACAGCATATGACATAAAATATTAATGAAAATGAATCCTTTCAAACTAGAAGTTCCTGAGATAACTAAGCCAAACAGATCAGAGAAGACATTATCAGATACATTCATACTAAGTCAACCTATCCAGGGTGAAATAGAAGTCAATTTGATTCTATGCTGATTGAGCAACAAAAGAAGAAAAATATCTATTCCAGCTCAAAAAATGTAATTGTACAAAATTTTAGTGTGGAAAAACTTGAAAAAAAATAGTCTAATTTCATCTACTTTTGTGACCTCCTTGACTTTCTCCCTTTTCTGCAAGGCTATACTTATCAGGGTAAGTAAGTTTCTTTTACTTCCCTGATAAGAAGCTACCTTGTAAGCCTACAGATCTCCTATATAAAGAGATCTAAAACTTTTAAGGATCACATTCTTGGCCTTACTGTATCTTATCTGACTATTTTAGAAGTCCAAGGGATAAACATGGACAGTAATGGCTCTGGAAGTATTTGCTTAATGCAAGGGCACTGTAGGACCAAATCACATTTTAACAGCCCAATTTATATATTCCAAACATAGGAGTATGCCAGAGGTAAGAGCCAGTGTGTTGGCAGCAAAAGTGTTCTTAATTCAAAACTGTGAATGTCATTAATACAGCTTTCATAGCTGAAAGAAACAGATTTAGACATTTACAATCTGTTGTACTGGACATGAACAATATGAGAACTTCTCCTATTTTCTCCCCAGGTTGTTAACCTTCCAATAACAGTATAATCCAAAACCCACACACACCTGACCCAGCAACACTATACATGTATGCTGGATTATTCAGGCTAGGCCTGCATGCAGGTCACTTACATAAATAGACTTGATGTTTACTAGGTAAAATTACCCATGTAATATTTTTCAAAACATTACAGATGAAAAAAAAAGGCATTTTAAGCAGCTAAAAACTTGTGTATGTGAAGGACAGACCACTAGTGAGTGGGTATGGTCCAGAACTTAGATTTGTGTGATCTTTTCTGTGCTTGCTTGTGATATTAATGATCTCTGTGTCGATGCTTTGACTTCTTAATCTCAAAAATTTTTGGTAGATACTTTTGTATATATACAGATTACAGCAAGCTGTAACACGAATAGTGCTATGAATAAACTAATCTTCATCAGAAGCTATTCAAAACACCTGACAATTTATTGAAAAACTCTATCTCTTCCTGAAATTTCTGATTGAATTAAATAATATATATTGTAACTTTATAGTGTCCTGTGCTATTAGGCATATGTTATTTGGTTAGACAAACAATGAGACAAAATAGCACGAGAAGGGCTACTCATATTGTTCCTAAATTGCTTAACAGCTACTATAAATTGTGAAAATAGTTCCTCTTTTTCATCTGTTTTTTAATTAAAGGACAATATTCTCCAAGAACACCAGTAACTTCAGAGAAAAGCATTTCTGAAACACTTGCAGAATCTTGGCATATGTTTTGATTCTACTCTGTCTGGTTACATTAGACTGTGTAATAGGGTGAAGGTTTTACCTACTATCACACTCAGGAGATTAAGCTCAATATGGTCCTTCCATATGGTATTTGTGCCTAAAACCCTATGAGATTAGAATGCCTATGCTGAACATCACTCCATATGTTCATCGGAATAGCCCATAGGTCTTGATAGAACTAGTGATTTTTTAGAGATTTAAATTAATATCTTTAACAGTGTCTCAGAAACATCTCTCCAATTATACTATTATATGTTATGCTAATGGTTATTTTGATTGTTTCCAGTATGTATTTTCCTCTGTTAGATGAGCATAATTATTTCACTTCTATACTGTAAAATTTCTATTCTATTTAGGAATAAAAAATAAAAATCTGTTTTGCACTTTCTAAAGCAGAAAAAGAATACAAAGTAAGTCAACAGTTCACATTAGTTTCTTTGCTAGGTATTTCAGTGGTTAGTAAATTGAATTTTTGCAGTCACATCTAGTTTGCTGCCTAATATTCTTCATGTTTAATCTTGATACTGAAATCACATGACAACACCAACTTTATCCCTATGATTTAGGGAACTAGAGAACAGAGAAATCACAGGTTTTGGAAAACACATGTACAACTCCAGAAGTAATTCCAGCCGCTGTCCCATAGATGAAAGTTCCCTCTCATCCTCCCAGCTTTGAGTAAATAGCATATCCTGAAATTTGAACACTATCTTCTTAAGATTTTTTTATTGTCTAGCAATTTAAGAAAAAAAAATCCCACAAACTTCTCTCTTTTCTTCTGTCTTCTGTGAAACTCATTATTTTTCCTTTCCAACTGGACCAGAGTGAATAGGTAAGAATACTAAAATTATACCCTGAAAGCAAGGAGGCTAAGAGTGAGGCTAGAATGGTAACAGTCAAAGAAGACGGTTATCTTGCTCAAGGAAGGTAGTCTTTGCACAGATTTATCTTTGCATAACTTATAATAAGACATCATCTTATGCCAAGCTGTCTCATTACCATTTGCAAATGCTTAGGGGTTTTTTTGTTGTGGTTTTTTTTTTTTTGAGAGGGAAGTCTGCTTTCTTGTTGGTCATGATTATTTCTTGCTCTTTTCTTAGTCCTTTTTCTGACTAAATATTGGATAAAGTGATGGTTTCTGTTCACCTATTTTTGCCTCTCGTTCTTCCACCATTATCTTTGGTTGACTGAATTGCACACCACTTCTATTTCTTTCTCTTTCTTCCCCTCTCCCCAGTACGAAAAGATCATATTAATAATATCTCTCTATCTTGAAGTAGAAACTCTTTATTCTTGTCCCTGCCAAGTCAGGGAAAATGTTCTAAACTGTCTTGTAGCAAGTATCTTAATTTGCTTTGGACCAACAACCCGATACCTAGTGCAATATCTTTTAATTTGTGAAGATCAACTTTATAAATTTTTTAGTAGAATCTCACCACAGAATGATTATTTGAAATCCCAGTCAAGATGTATATATAATTATTTTGCTTTCTAATTGTGATACATTTTGAAACTAACTTATGTCTTTTCCACCAAAATTGTTTAGGAAACAGTTTGTTAACATTCTGTCGTCTCATTTAACAAGGAGCTTAAATGTGAATGAACACAAGAACCCACAAATATTAATAATGACAACTGTCACTCAAAATGCCTTGAGGCATTTCAAATAAGATATTTAATGTTTCCTTGATAGACATAAAAATCTAATATTTAATTTGAGTCACAATTTTCTGAATTACTATGTTACAGAAGGAAATATCTCCACTCCACTGGCTTAAGGTATTTTTTACTTTGCACTACTAATCCTACATAAGGAAAGAATTATTTTACACATTGTTGCAGTCTTTGTAACACTTTCTTTCAGCCTCTTGCAGCTATCATTTAGGAGTAATAACAGAGTGGGTTTAAGAGAGAATATCCCATCATACAGTATCTAGTAATTTTCCTCCTCTCTCTTGTATCTTAAGAAGGATTTTATTTTTCAGTTGACTGTTTCAACTATAAGAATTTAGACCTAAATTTCTCTTATTCACGTTAGCCCCATAACATAAATTGGAGTTATTCATGATTCTATTCAGCAACACAGTCATTTTATGATATTTTTCTAGCTCTGATGCATTTTTAATAGCGATACCAGTACAAAGAGATTGAAAGCAACACAAAATAACAGAATAACAGGGAGATAGAAGCCAAACGCAAAATCAATGTAACAGATTCTCATAGAGTATTTAAATAGAAGACGGTTATCTCCATAAATAAATAAATAAATAAATAAATAAATCTTTGTGACTTAATTTTTGCACAATTCTTGGTTTTGTTTTTAGTTATTTTATTAAAAAAAAAAAAAATGCCTGGCCCTGCTCTAGTGTGATCAAACTATGGCAGGTTTCTTCTTTGAGACCATTTCTATTGCTGTAGTGAGACAACCCAGATTAGTTAGTTAGTCTTTTATTGCAGTTAAATTATGCATAAATTGAGATTGCTTACAATACAACTGTATCTTTAGGAGTAAGAAGACAGTGTCACACAGGTAGCATATTTAAAAATCACATTCATACTTTGGTGATAACCTCAGTAAATCAGAAATTCCACCACTTAAAAAATTTATTTGGAACCTGCAGGTATAAGTAAATCTCTAAAAAGAGTAGTAAAGATATAATGGAAAAAAATTTACAGTTTGGCTTCCTTTTATGCCACTATTTTCTGGTGTAATTATAATATTTTTCCCATGTAATAGAGAGTTTGGTATTCAAAAGATTATCAGTTACACTTAACAACCTGATTTTTCCCTGCTGTGCAGAATCATTTTATCTCCTGCCTTGGTTTACTCATGTGAACAACGGAAATGGTATTTCAAACAGTTAGGACTGAGATTCACAGATCCAGAACCTTAGTTAAGGTATAAGGATTAATATTTTGCTTTAATTCAGCAAAGCACTTAATCATATTTCAGTTTCAGAGACTTCTTTGAGACTTCACTGTCTTTTTAAGCATGTCATTTTCAATAAAGTTCCTAATTCAATATAAAGAGTAAAGTAGAAAGATTTGAAAAATAAGGTTTCAGGATCTGCTTTTGAGCCCAACAGGAAGTTTTTTGGGGGCTAAGTCCATCTAAACAGATAAAATTATGTTACCCCTTATGTAAATGAAACACCAGCATAAAGTATAAGGGTGTTGGCAATTTTAAAGGTAAACTTGGATGTTATACACACAAAAGAGCCTGGGGTTTAATTTTACTTTATTCAATGAATTTGCCAGCAATTCAAGAGCTCAAATGTTCCCATAAAACCTGTGAAACCTCAGTATGTTCAGGAAATAGGGTCAGAAAAGCTATTATAAAGAAAATTATCTTAGAAAAATCTTGTTGACTAGACAAGCTCGTAGATGCCTATATACAGACATATTTAAAAAAAACCAACAAACCATCAAAGTTTTAGCTCATCTGAAGTGTTTAAGACTAGTGACATATATTTAGAACAGAGTATTTTAGACTAACATAAGAGGTAAGTCCAGGGTACGTTTTCCTAACCAAAAGCCATGAGGAAATCGACTGGTTCCATCCAGCATCTTTAAAGACCATTTGTACCAAGTGTTCATTAATTGCTCTCAGAATTTTTTTTAGCTGTAGGTATCAGCAACTAAATCCTTGCAGGTAGATCCTCTTTGCTTCATCCTTGACAACATATGAATACTGTATATAAGAACATAATAGAGGAGAAGTCTAGATCTGCATGCATGTCCTGGTTTCATTGGAATAGAGTTCATTTTCTTCTTAGTAGCTAGAATAGCTGTGTTTTGGTTTCAGTACAGGATCTGGTATGAGAAGAACGTTGATAATGTACTAATGTTTTTACTTGCTGATGGAAGTCCAAGGACTTCATGTTCTGCTAGTCTGCAAGTTCAAAGGACTAAGGGCAGGGAAGCATAGTAATTAACAAAACCGAAAATTGACATTTAGATATGCCAATGAGATATTTCATACCATATCGCATCATGTTCTGTATATTAATGAGGGTTGACTGGAAAGCCGGGGATCATTCAGGCTTGCTCTTTCAGGAATGCAGTTTCGTTTTCGGGACTGTCTCTGGTACAGGGTGGCTAGCTGGGGACAGGCTGGGCATCGGTTAGCAGGTGGTGAGCAATTGCACTGTGCATCACTCATTTGCACATTTTATTATTACTTTTAAATTTTTTATTATTATTTTATTTCAATTAGTAAATTGTTTTTATCTCAACCCATGAGTTTTCTTACTTTTGCCCTTCTGTTTCTCTCCTCTATTCCCTGGGTAGGAGTGGGGAGAATGAGCAAGCAGCTGTTTTTGGCTACTCACCACCTGAAACCACCACAATGTACCAGGACTTTGTTGTTGGTATATAAAGCATTTTTGTAATAGAATCATAGAAAAATAAGGTTGGAGGGGAACTCTGAAGTCATCTAGCCCAACCTCCTACTCAGAGGACATCAAACTTCACAGTTAAATTGGGCTGCTAAGGATTTTATCCTGATGAATTTTGACTGTTTCTAAGGACAGAGATTACATATATGTGCAACCTGCTCCAGTGCTTAACCACTCTCACTGTGAAGCCTTTTTTTCCCTCATGCTTGAACTGTTGCCTCTCGTCCTTCCTCTGTGCCACTCTGAGGGGACAGACTCTGCATGCTATAATACTGCTTAGCAAGTGTAAAACTGAAATTAAAATCCACCTTTGCCTTCCCTACTCCAGCCTAGACAACCCATTTAACTTAGCCTCTCTTCATATGCTACATACTCCATGCTTCAACCTTCTCCATGATATTCTGCTTGATTTGTTACAGTATTTTGTGATATCTTTCCTCTTTATCTCTGTTCATGAAATGACAGTTAGAAGGTTTCTGAGTGCTTCCTTTTTACACAATCAGCTTCAAAATAGCAGTGAGAAAGGTCTTTACGGTTACCAATGCAATTAAGAGAGAGTCATTCAATCACACTCCCCACCACTGCATGCATGCACACAGATGCACACAAACATGTACAAATCCATTGGTTTAGTTCCAGTTCTTTTCACACAGCATTACATACAGAAACTTGACAGCTCCTGATCCAGACTGTTTTGGGTGGGGGAGGGAATATTAATCTATTTACATATCCATTTTTCTCTCACAGTAAATGAAGAGTAATTTGTTCTCAAGTGAACCTCAGTATTTTGATCAATCTGCAGCAGAGTTACTCTCTTTTCTCTGCCAGACTTATTAAGATAATATATTTCAATATTTAAAGCAGGGGCAACACTTTGCAGCATCTATTTAGTTTGACATATTTATTTTCTGATGTAACTTCTATATAAAAATATGTAGTTACAAAAGGTTACATAACTACTGTTACGGGATCTGTTGAGATTTTATGAAGCATATTTCACACTCAGTGCCACAGACAAAAAACTTTTTAAAAAAAAAAGAGAAAAAGAAGTTTAAATAGTGACTAATTATTCCATAACTGGAGACCAAGGAAATTTTCTATCTAGTAATCTAGTTTTGATAGCCAAAGAAGTAACTTTCAATCTTGCACATATAAAATGTAAAACAAACTGTAAGGAGAAAAGAAAAGTAAGATTTAAATCTCTTTTTGCTGCCTCTACAGAAAATCACAGGGCAGGGCAGAACAGAAGCTAGGCCTTCTGTCTGGGCTATTGTGCATGACATTGTATACAGCATTTGCCAAAAACTAAAAAGTTCTTCCACCATGAAAGTTCTCATCAGAAACCCTTGCAAACCTTACATCTATGGGCACTTTGTGTTTTCATCACAGTTTCAAATAAATTAGTGAGACTACTTCAAAAGCTTTAATCTAGGCTATGGTATCAAGAAACATGCATTAGACATTTCCTGTTTGCATTTCTACGTTGCTTGTTTAAAGAGCTCCTTTACTTTCATCGAAGACTGCTGAGGTCCTTAATGTACAATATTGACAGAGTAATAAAACCAGCAAATTATATTTCTGGCTGTGTGCCAAATTCATTAAATTCTCAGTCATATCAAAAACAATATAGAGGACAAAGGAAAAACAGCCTTATTCAAGCTTAATCAAGATTGCAATTGAAATGTAATGAGGAATAACCAGTATTTTCCTTTTCCACTAAACAACTGCTCCTATATGTTGCTTCCTGAGTCATGTTAATATTCTGTACTTCCCTTTGCCTGGATGCATGTTAAAATCATGACTGGCAACTGTCTGCTTCTTATGAGTATGGTGGTCTGAATGTTTACATTTCTGAAATAATACAATACATTTCCCCTCTCAATTATAATATCACAAGATCATATACTTTTAAGTACCAAACATTAACTCCCTAAGACAGTTTTAATATTGAACCTGTGGTGCAAAGAAAACAGCATCAGTAAGAATGGCTTACTCTATCTGGAGAATGTTTTGTAGTATGAAAATATGAGAGTAACTGTAAAAAAAAAATCTTTCAAAATGGCACAGCTTAATGTAGAACCATGTATCAGACCAGGATAACTTTCAGAGGTAATATTTAGATTTAATTAAAGACTTCACCTCAGAGATTCCTACACTAATGGCTGCAAATAGTAAATGAACAAAACATAACCAAGTTCAATAGATATGAAATGAAGGAGAAATGCTAGTGTGGCATTAAATATTTAGAAATGTCTGAGCGAAAATGGGTTCACTGTAGATAGGTGCTCTGGCTATAAAAGTATATGTATTTTTTTAATTCTCAGTAGTCACTTATAATTATTTCTTTTACTTCATATAAGACATGCATAAGTACAAAAAATATACTTTTCTAATGAAAGTGTCCAGAAATAGGGCTGATATTAGAAGATTTCTGAAAGGATTTTGTGCACCAGTCCTTAAAATATTATGCATAGTCTGGACTCGATGTCATGTTTTCTTTACAATATTTCATGCTTTATAAAGACATCTAGAAAATTCAAAATACTGAGTAGACAACTGCCTAAATTATCGAGGACATAACAGAGGAAAACATACATCCTTCAGACCTGAGTGCCTGAACTGTAGGAAGCTATTTCACTTATAGATTTGACAGGCTCATAGTCTTCTACTATACTTAAACACTTTCTTCCAAAACTTTACTCATTCATTCTTTCAGAATAAAACTTCCCAATCTTGAAACCATTCACCTAAAATTTTGGAAACCTTGTTTAAACACTTTAGGGGGATCAAAATTTCCAAAAAGCTTAAGGACATCTTCCATTCTTGACAAAGAGTGGAGAATGATCAGACCTTGACTCTGGGATGTCACAGTTTTTATTTCATTCAATTAATTTGATAAGGAAAAGAACTTGTGTGTCTATAGAGTAAAAAAATTTCACTAGAAACTGCTTCCCAAACCCAGCTTTATTCCATACTTAGAACATTAAAGAGAAGGGGAAAAAAAAACCCCTCAAGAATTTTGTTTGTTTGCTTGTTTGGTTGGTTGTTTTGTTTTTTTATAATCCTTTAAGGGATTTAAGACACACTTAATGTCTTCATTCTAGTAGAACTTAAGTGTAAGAAAGGCATTCAACTGAATGAATATTTCCAGAAATCATTACAGGTATGTCTTACTCACACCAGTGTTTGTTTTTTGGGTGCCACAGGTTCCAATTCTTACTCACACAGACTGGAAAACTGGTCAGTGTGCCACAGTTGGGTTTTTATTGTTTGTTTAGGGGTTTGGGTGTTTTTGTTTTGTTTTGTTTTGTTTTTAAATGAGGGAGATTGCATTTTCTTAAACCTCATCCTGATAGAAAATTAGAAAATACTTAACAGTCATAAGCAGATCTAAAAGCTTGGAATAATTTCTGCATTCTAGAATAACATGCAATGTATTTTCCTGTTATATTTTATAAAAAAACTTAGCCTCTTTGAGAGTTATGTGGCAGCTGAGTAGAAGTTTTAAGTAAACTTGTGCATTCAAACCTTCCTTTCAATCTTGTTCTTTATAGCCAGTCCCTTCTAGTTTAGCTTAGTATGGGGTTTTTTTAAATGGTAATTTCTATAATCACATTGCAGTAGTCATATCAAAAGTTCTTTTGCATTTAAAATATATTAAATTATATTTTAAGACATTAAAAATGTATTTTTTCTATCAAAATATTTTATCCTTTTTTCATGACTGGAAAGAAAGGTGAGAGAAAAGAACTAGTTAATTGGCTCATTAAAAGATAGTTTCTCTCCCACATCTAAGGGAACAGACACAAAAGACATACAGACACTATGTGGAGAGGAGACTAGAAAGATTTCAGAAAGCTGTCTGTATGGAGTGAAAAGATCCATGGGAGAACGAGTGTAGAGGTGTAAGCAAGATCAGGACTGCACACAGCTTCAAAGGTGAGAGATTAAATTTCAAGCACAAAATGAGCAATCACAAGGATTGAAACTGTGGGAGAGGGAGACAACATAGTACATTTGACATAAGAAAACTGAACAGTGAAGAGAAGAGTTTCCTGTAATTGAGATAAGATCAATCTGATCTTTAGGGATGAGGAAGAAAGAACCATTTCTAGTGCACTACTCCAGCAACCCTTTCTAGAGAAAAGAGAGGAAGTTTTGTGAACTCGTATACTACTCACATGCTCTCTCTTTTTAGAGAATACATGTGGGGAAAGAGGAGCCTTTGGGTTTTTTCCAAATTTTTTTTTTTTTTTTTTTTTTTTTTTTTTTTTTTTTTTTAAGAGATGGAACCTAGTGAGAAGATGGAATCAACAGGAAGAAAAATGAGCCTGGGCTACTAGCACTTAAAATGAACAATCTCATAAGAAACTTCCTAAACTAAAGAACAGGAAAAACTGGCAGCTCTGGCAGAACCTACAATTCAGAGCAGTACTTTTTCTAAGGAATAAAGTCATTCCTATCCAATAGGGAAAATAATTGAATTGCAGAAAATAACACAGAACCAAATAAATTGAAATTGCATACTATAGGGATAGTATTTTTTTTTCTATTTATTATATAAGTAAAATAGTGCTACTAACAGTGAAATTTTGAGAGAAATTACAGACTATGCAGACAAAATTAACATTATGGATAACAAACCGTGATTATCCCCTGTACTGGATCTGGTTGAGGTGGATTTATCTTTCTTGATAGCAGCCTATATGGTACGGTGTTTTAGATTTGTGACTGAAACAGTGTTGATAACACACCAACATTTAGCTACTGCTGAAAAGTGCTGGCAAAACATCAAGACCTACCCTGTTTCTCACTCTGTCTCTCCTGGTGAGTAGTCTAGGAGTGGGTAAGAAGATGGGAGATGAGACAGCTGGGACAAATTTACCAAAGGGATATTCCATGTCATATAACATCATACTCAGCAACAAAAGTTAGGTGTAGTTTTTCCAAAATAGTCATTGCTTGGAGACTGATTGGACACTGGTTTGCTGGTAGTTTGATACTTGTTTGGTTTTTGCTTTTTCCCCCCCTTTCCTTTGCTTATTAAAGTAATTATTTATCTTGACCCATGGGTTTTTCTGGCTTCTGCTCTTCTTATTCTCTGCCATCTTATGACAGAGCAGGGAGTGAACAAGTGGCTGGTGGGTGCTTAGTTGCTGGCTAGAGTCAATCCACCCCTCTATTCCCATAAAGACTGAATAAATCTTACAGAGAGATGCAATACAGAGACAAGAGCTTTGTTCTGTAGGAGAATAAGCAACTCTTATTTATTACTGACCTGAACACAAGACATTGACAAAATGCAAACATAATGTATTGATCACATTGAGTGTCCTTGACTTTTATATAAAAGCCTGACTTGATAATATTTAACTTAAAAAAAATAGTCAAAAATGAAAGGGATAATAAAATAATCATCAAGCTTATTCTAAAATAGTCTGAGAATAGAAAAAAAACCCACAAAACAAAAACCAAGCACATCAATATTCTGTTGTAGAAAATTGTGGATGGGAAGTTTACTGTAAGAGCTGTTGTGCCTTCAGTGGATTTATCCTAAGGACAATGTTACACCTGAATACTGTTGGACTGTTTCCTTGTTAATATGTTTGGGTTTTTTTTGTAAAATATTGCCTTCCTACATGAGTACTTACCTATATTTGGACTAGGTGTTACTTACTTTTCTTTAGTACCCCCAGCCTGGGAGTAGCTCTGGGAGGATGTTACATAATTCTTGACAGCTGTGAGCACTGTGACTCTGAATAGTATACAACGGTTTTCTCTGGACAATACTAGACAATTAAAAATTCTGTTGCAACAAATGAACTTGAATTTATTAAGAATATGTTTAAGGAAGAAAAAAAAAGAAAAAACCTTTATTTCTCAATAAAGGAGGATTTTAGAACTGCTTTCTAACGAAAAACTGTGGAGAAAAGAGAAGCTAGTCTGTTCTAAGATAGAATTTAACATGTTTAGTAAAAGTATCTTTTAAGAGGCAAGGATGGATTGTCATGCAATGATAAACTGCATTACCCAGGAGGTCCTTTGCAGTCCTAGGTATCTATTTTAGGAAGAATTAATTTCGAAGTAATTGTCATTAAACATATTGAAATAGAATGCAATGACGGTTCACCTATCGCAGAGTTTAAGACTTAACGTAGCATGTTTTTCATGTAGGTTTTAAAAGTATTTTGTGTGTCCAGGTAAGATTGAGATTTTTAGAGAAGTTCTAAAATTATTTTTATCACAGAATATGCTGTGAAGGAATGAAAATAACTGTTATCTGAATTTTAGTCATAATATTGTGTGAGTAGCTACATCACATATTCCATTATGGCCTATATCAACCTAGTTAAGCTTCTCACTGGATTTTTCAGTCAAGGCATAATCTGTGACAGAGATGAGTGACTTGGGCTAGGGTTTTATTTCTCTGTTCTCAAATTATTAAGAGTGATCACTCATTGACTCCTTGAAATGATAGGCATAAAATAACTAGTATGTACCTAATCACTTGGCTATATAGCTTTGGAATGAAAACATTGCTGAAGTGATTGGTGAATTGATTTTGCCATTTACTATGGGATTCCAACAAACATTTCATTGATTTGATATGAAGCACTGACCCATATAAAGACTATGTGCTTTGTCTTGGATGTTTATCTCAGATTTCTTTTTTTTCCTCATAATTTTAAAATTCCAAAACAGGAGCATGCATCATCACATATAAAGACCAGTGGTGTCAAGTTCATCTCAATACAGGCTGATAAGCAACACTGTAGACGGATTTTCAGTATGCAGCTGTTGTAAATTTGCATTCAAATGACCAGCTATGTCATTAATTTGAAGCTCTCATTCCTGCAATTCTGAAAAGCCAGGGCATGAACATCACAGTGCTTTAGTGAGGTCAGGAAGTGTTTTCTTAGGAAAGGGTAAACTGAGACATAACATTTTAATGTATTTCTCCATGTTCTTTGAATCTTTGACAGAAAGCAGTAAAGTGTGATGATTAATTCTTGAAGCACCTATTTCATAGTGGTTAATGGCAAAAGGGATCACTAAGTCTACCCTGACCTCTTATCTATCAGAAAACACTACATTTTACTCAGCTATGTTCATGTTGGAGTCTGTGATTTGTTTTAGGATGACATATTTCATTGTTCAGAAAACAAATTGCTATATGCCACAGGACGGAGCAGGAAACAATGAAACTAACAAATTTAAACTGTTTCTGAGCACCAGCACCGAAATGTTGTTGCCTCCCTCTGTCAAACTGTTAGAATGATTAGAAGCTTGGATTTTGCTCCAGGACATTTAGCAACCTCTAACACGATTCCTGGAACTTAAGAAGCTCCCAGGCTTTACCTGGGAGTTTCTATGGCCATGGATCATTGGCAGGAGATAATCTGCCTCTGACCATTCTGTGCTATTGGGGAAGAGAGTTCAGTACTGTGGATTTGGACCACTCTCTGTGCCAGAGGCTGATCCCAGGCACATTTATTTTCCTAGCATATGCATAACACCTTTTATACCACCTAGCTGCAAGGAAGTTGATCAAGTATCCTAAATGATCACACTAAGAAAAAATTATCCTTGCAGTACCAGGAAGAAAGAAATCCTTCAGGTTGCTGTCTGTCTGTCTTTCCGATGCCAAATGTGATGATCAGCATATTCCTATACCCACACACAAGCCACATTGAAAAAATTATTTGTAGAGAACAACACTGATTCATCCCTTGTCTTGATGTGGTACGTTTCTGGTTGTGCAGAATCTGCCAGCATAATCTCTAAATCCTAGAATATATCAATATGACATCCTGGAAAAAAGTATATAAAGAAAAAGCCCTGATGAATGAGATATAATTTCTATGGTCATATACGACTAGAAAAAAAAAAAAAAGACATTAAAGCAGTTTAAAGATATCTGTATTTTGCCAATATATGGAAGAGAACATACCTAGAACACATTATCATGATGGCCTAGTATGGTCATCAGTACACCAAATATAAAACTGTCTGGATTTGGGGATTGTTTTTTTTTTGTTTGGTTGGTTGGTTTTGGTTTTTTGGGGGGGTTTTTTGGTTTTTTTTGGTTTTTTAAGATGTTGATCTAAGCAACACTTATGTGCCACCTGGTAGACTGTTACAATATTTAATTAGGTTTACTATGAAGAGCTTTCAGTATATTAAAAGGTTGAATTTGTTCAGCCATACCTCCCATAAACTAAACAGGTGTGATTTTTTTTAAAAAAAACTGATCCTTGTCTCATTCTTTGCATGAGTGCAATGTAATGCTTCTCTCTTATAAAATACTTCTTCTGTTGGATCTCCTACCACAAAGCTATGATTTACCCATATGAATCAGATTTATGTTTGAAAAAACAGCTAAATATAGGTTCAGCTGGTATAGGTATGTAATTTGGCTCAGGGAAGAGAAATCATTTGCCATTTAGACAAAGTTAATTCAGAACTTTGACCTCATGCAACAGCAATTTCTGTACTTTTGCAAGAAAACTGTTATGATTATGCTTCCCTGTAAGTCACTCAGATTTTCTCTTTTTAAAGTTCATTAAAAAATATTTATAGCTTTAGTTCATATTTCTTTAACTTATTTAATATTTCGAAGTATTTTGACACAACATTGTTTCTTTAAATAATGAGATCTTGGCTGAAGATATTTGTCCAAACAAGAACGGTAAACCTATAATTAGAAGGACAACCAGTTAAAGTGTGGGATATATTAAAAAAAATTATGGTTAGTCTCTCCCCCCCAAAAAAAAAATAAATTATGGTTAGTCTCCCCAAAAAGACAACTGTGTTCTGTGAAAGGAAATAGAACAAGGAGTAGATAATGAATTTAGAGCAAGGAGTAGATAAAGAATTTGTGCTTTCTTTCAAAGAAATATGGGAAATGGAAATAAGGAGGACTGGCCTGCTCTTCAGATCATCAGCAGTTACTTTGCTGCCTAACGATGTCACTGGACTGGGGCTACATCTGGTTAACCTGGGGGTCTCACTCAAGAGGCAACTGGGTATAACATTGAGGCAAACAAATAAAGAAAAATACCGTTCTGTGTCTGTGCACCAAGTTTCAGTTCTCTCATTTCTCTCTTTACTGCTTTCTTCATTAATGTTAATCTAGGTCTTTAAGGAGACTGCTACATTTTATAAAATTCGGAGGAATTTAGCTTACAGGAAAAAATCCTCCTGTAGGTCTGTTTAAACACTAGACTTAAAGGGATTCCCTAGTGCCATAACAGCTGCTGCTGTCTGGCTCCAAAGTTCCCAACTCACTGTTCAGTGCACTGACAAGACCACAGAAGCACAAACTGACATGTATTGAGAATAAATTTTTCTCTAAATCTTTTTTTTTTTTTCCCCTCTTCCCATTCACATCAGGCTTTCAAATTAGCATGTTTGTTTATTAAAAAAAATAAAGGTTTAACACTCATACCAATGGAAATAATATAATACAAGAAGACACCTTAAATCTCCCTGAGCCCATATTGTACCAGCATTCATTTCCCATTTGTTACATTTTTTTAATAATCCTTTGTGCTTTAGCTGAAGTTTTAGCTAGACTTTCTGATGAATGTTTTTTGATCATGGTCATTATAGTTTCACATTTCTTACCTACCAGTCTGCAGACATCTTGAATGAAATTTATCTAAACAAAATATAGATAACTGTTATGTAAACATCCAAGAAATGCATAACTAAATCACACCTTTAAAACTCCACTTTTTCTCTCCATTCCCTATAAAAGGAACTTGAATTATCAACATCTAGATAAGAGATAAACAAAGTGAGGCAAGTGAGGCAAGTAAGTCTGTTCCTTTGTTTTGTTTTTTTGGTTGTTTGTTTTTTTGTTTGTTTGGTTTTTTGTTTGTTTGCTATGGGTTTTTTACAAACTGACAAGCACAATAGTTTGCCAAATGTAATATTTATCTTAGAATGAAGAGGCTCTGTGTTATGTCATTTAAAAATGTTAAACTCTTTCATTTGCTTGGGCTGTAGCAGAGCAGGGACTGAAAGGACTAATGATGGGATTCATGTTAAATAAAACACAAATAAGTATGTTGAGATTTGGCTGGTAGGCTTTTTCTGTTTTAATTTGATTTAGTAGCCAAAGATTTAGAAGGAAGAAGTATGTTTTGCATAGATATTATATTTTTGTATTAGGTTGTCTAATTCAAGACATGACTGATCAAGAATTTGATGTTATTTTTCTTATTTCTGGAACTGATTTGCTAAATTTTCAGAAGTATCAGCAATATACAAAATCAGTGAAGAACTTTGAATTTCTTTTTTGAAGGTGTTCTCTTTAATAATATGAATCATGTTTATTTATTTTTTTTTTCTGTCGTCAGAGGAAAGGTACTATAGACACAAATGTAAAGAAAATACTACTTTCTATATCATAAACCAAACAGTAAGGACTCATTGTCAATAGCTTACATAAATCTAGCAATTTAAAACTCAACGTTATCTACTTCCTGGTGCACAAAAATAATCACATAAGCTCCTTTTTTGAAATTTAGATAAAATTTGCTGGTTGACAGCCGGCTGACCATGATCCAGCAGTGTGCTCAGGTGGCCAAGAAGGCCAATAGCATCCTGGTCAGAAACAGTGTGGCCAGCAGGACTAGGGAAGTGATCATCCCTTGTGCTCAATTCTGGTGAGGCCGCATGTCGAGTACTGTGCTCAGTTTTGCACCCGTCACTACAAGAAGGACATTGAGATGCTGGAATGTGTCCAAAGAAGGAAAACAAAGCTCCAGGCCCTTTACCATGAGAAGTGGCTGAAGGAATTGGGATTGTTTAGTCTCGATAAAATGAAGCTGAGGGGAGACCTAATTGCTCTCTATAACCACATACAAGGTGATTGTAGCGAGGTGGGTGTTGATCTCTTCTCCCAAGTAACAAGTGATATGACAAGAGGAAATGGTCTCAAGTTGCACTGAGAGAGGTTTAGATTGGATATTAGGAAAAATTTATTTACTAAATGGGGTCAAGCATTGGAACAGGCTGCCCAGGTAAGTGATGGTGTCACCATACCTGGATGTATTTAAAAGATGAGTAGATGTGGTGCTTAGGGACATGGTTTAGTGGGTGTGGTGGTGTTGGGTTGACAATTTGACTTGATGATCTTAGAGGTCTTTTACAACCTTAATGATTAAGTTTACCCACCAAGTACACCCAGGTCCTTGAGCAAAGACAATCCCACAAATGGGTTTGCCTTTTCCCATGGGAGAAGCAATCCATACTGCCTTCCCCAACCACTTCCCTAAATGCTTGGTTTGGGTCATCATTGCACTCATCGGGTTCCTGTCCTTGCTAGACTCACTCTGTCAGTTCAGGTTGTTTCTCCCACATTCCTTCCTGCAACATACGACTCACATCACAGATTAGTTTTCCTCCAAGGTTAAATCTCCTTGAGGCACACAACGGGTCTCCCCATCCTTTTGCATTACACTCCAAGTACACCCAGGCCCTTGACCCAATCCCACAAATGGATTTGCCTTTTCTCATAGGAGGAGCAATCCATACCACCTTCCCCAAACACTTCCCTGTGTGCACTACAGGAAACCATCCTCTGCTGACCTTATCTCCTCCCACAATATATAGGGGTTTTGTTTAGGCAGGACCAGAATAATTAGCAGATCCTCTGGTGTCAACCAGCCAAGTGGCTTCCATTGCATTTATATTCCAGTGCTTCCATCCCCCATTACCCAATGCTCTCAACATTGTCTTTAACAGTCCATTGTATCTTTCAGTCTTTCCAGAGGCTTGTGGGTGATAGGGGATGTGGTAAAGTGAGTCCCATTGTCTGATTCAATTCTTTCTGGGGTACCACGTAGACACAAAATTTGTCTTTCAAGGCCTAAGATGGTGTTTCTGGCAGTGGCATGGTTTACAGGGGATGTTTCTAGCCAATCAGTAGTTGCTTCCACCATAGTGAGTATGTAGTGCTTGCCTTGGAGTGTTCATGGCAGTGGTTCAATACAGTTGATTTGCCAGGCCTCGCTATATCGAAAACCCAGCCACCGCCCTCTATTCCAGGGAGATTTTATTCATGTGGCTTGCTTGATTGCAGCACATATTTCAGATTCATGAGTAACCTGTGTGATGGCTTCCATGGTCAGGTCCACCACTCTATCACTCCCCCTCCTCAACTGCACAGAGGGGAGAAAAATATAACAAAAGGCTCGTGGGTCGAAACAAGGACAGAGAGAGATCACTCACTAATTACTGGCACGGGCAAAACAGACTCGACTTGGAGGAAAAAAAACAAATTTTAATTTATTACAATCAGACAGGAGGATAATGAGAAGTAAAACCAAATCTTAAAACACCTCCCTATACCCCTCCCTGCTTCCTGGGCTTAACTTCTCTGCCAATTTCTACATCCTCCCCTCCAGCAGCACAGAGGGACAGGGAATGGTGATTGGGGTCAGTTCATCACATGTTGTTTCTGCTAATCCTTCCTTCTCAGGGGGAGGACTCCTTCCCCCACACCAGCATGGGGTCTCTCTCATGGGAGACAGTCCTCCATGAACTTCTCCAATGTGAGTCCTTCCCATGAACGACAGCTCTTCACTAACTGCTTTAGCATGGGTCCTTTCCATGGTGTACAGTCCTGCAGGAACAGACTGGTCACAAGTCCTGCCAGCAAACCTTCTCCGACGTGGACTCCTCCCTCCATGGGGCCACAGGTCCTGACAGAAAACTGCTCCAATGTGGGCTTCCCACGGGGTCACAGCCTCCTTCAGGCATCTGTCTGCTCCAGTGTGGAGTCCTCTATGGGCTACAGGTGGACATGTGCTCCACCATAGACCTCCATGGACTACAGGGGGGCAGCCTGCCTCACCATGGTCTTCACCACAAGTTACAGGGAAATCTCTGCTCCAGTGCCCTGGAGCACCTCCTCCCCCTCCTTCTTCCCTGACCTTCATGTCTGCAAGGGTTGTTTCTCTCACATCTTCTCACTCTTCTCTCTCAAGCTGCAAAGTGTGCAGCTTTTTTTTTTTTTTTTCTCTTCCCCTTTTTTTTTCTTAATTATGTTATCACAGAGGCGTTACTGATGGGCTCAGCCTTGGCCAGCAGCAGGTCCATCTTGGAGTCGGCTGGCATTGGCTGTGTCAGACATGGGGGAAACTTCTGGCAGCTTCTCACAGAAGCCACCCCTGTAGCTCCCTCCACTACCAAAACCTTGCCATACAAACTCAATACATGATTCTATGATTCTATGATTATCTACAAAATGAAAATATTCACAGATTTCCAGGCAAGAAAGGAATTCATTTAACATGAAGACTGTTACTGAGGAAACAACAGAATCTACTCTCACCCAATGTTTGCATTAAACCACTATGATCTTGTAGCCCAGAAGGATGCTAGTTACCTCTGCATTGGTCCTTGTCTTCCACAACAGGAAACATAAGCATAAGATATTAGGAACATATGAAGTGAGCACTATTCAGGATATACCTCACTAGTATGCATTTTTCAGGTTTTGTAGAGATCTGGACATTTTTTACTGCTGCATTCAAATCTCTTGCCTTTTAGCTGTTAAATATAAATCGCTTGTATTGTAAACCTCAGCTTGCTGATTATCTAACCTTCCAACTCCTTCATAGTAAAATGATAGCGTTTGTGTTCAATTTAATGGCTCTCATATCCTTACGTTACTCCTATTACATTCAAGGTCTCTTTTCAAGTAATGGTCTGCAAATTAACTTTTTTAAAAATCATTTTTTCTGTTGTTTTTTGGTTTAATTTTTTTGGCAACATTTTGTGAGAAAAATTCAGCCACAATGGTTTGAATTTTGTTACTGCTAATATGCTAAATTCTACATAACTTTAAAGACTTAACCTTGATTTAGGAACAGAGTTATGCCAATGGCTCCTCTGTAATAGGTTGACAAAATGGACATTTTAAGAATACCTTAGCTTACCTTAAGATGGTTAGCATCTTAATGTTAACTTTCTTCCACTGACTAGAGAGAGGATTATATGATGACTATGTTCATAGAAACACTGATAATATGAATCTACCTTTGTGTATTTGGAAAAATAAAATCTTCATAACAAAGATTTTTGTTTTACATGTCTATTATGCCTAGTCTAATTAGTCCATGATCTCTTTAAATCCTGTCACAACAAACAGAACTCTAATATTGCCACCCCCGTTGAGCATAGATACTACTGGACTGAAGACACCATCTATATGGATCTTTAATATATATTCCAATATAGTTTTCAAAGAAAATAAATAATTAACAACCCCATATATTTTAAATCTATATACATGTTTTGTTTTCTTTTATATTCATGTTTCTTAGAACAACCTTAAAGCAGGTTAGCCAGATATTAGGCATGTGTTATTTTGGTAACCTTAACTTTAACAGTATTTCTAAGTTAATCAGGAGTTTAGATACTCTGGGGAAGAATAAATAGTTAAGTTAGGCTAATAATATAATGCAATGTTATACAACCCAGAGAGAATTGGAGATTCCTGCATTGATTATCTGTTGTTTCAAAAAAACTTATCTTTTTTTTTTACCTTGTGTAATTCAAATTTAATATTTGTTTATGCATAATGTAGCCAGTGTTATGGGAAGATGTTGCTTACTTCAGAGCTTAGTCTCACAAGAGCATGGCAAAAACATGTAAGTTTACAATTTCTTGGAAGCAGTGTAAACCTATGCATCACTAAACAGTGTAACTGGTAGCAAGGCCATGATTTGTTGCAGACATGCTCTTCTCTGTGGAAATAGTCAATTAAACAAAAAACAACTTCTCCCCCCCCCCATAAAATACTTGTATGAAAGATGGGACAGGCTAACAGATTGTTTTCAGTATGTCAGGTTAAATGGTTTATTTTTTAATGGAAAGAACAAACGTTAATTCTTTTAGTTATTCTGATTAAACTGCACCTATTAAGAGAGCTGAGGTGAATAACAATGAGATTCTTTATTGATAGGTTATGTTACTAGAATGATTAGGACACCTTTCTCTATAATATTTATCCACACAAAATTAAAACCAGTCTTAAATAAATGGAGTTAAGTTTTAGATATTTGGATTATTTTTACACATATTTAACTGTATGGATGATGAGGGAAAAAATATTGTAATCTGAATTACTAATATTTTTTTTGTTTATCTAACAATGTTAGAAGGTGAAGGATTACATCCCTCTTCTAAATCTATACACCTATGGAATAATTTTCCTTGAAAACACACATTTCAAATTATTTAACTTCTGAACATTCCCTAAATTATCTTTTGCTCTCCTAAATGTTTGTAGTTTTTATCTTTGTTTCTCACAATCCAAATACATTTTAACTGGCAATAAATTAAATTAATTTTCTTGTTTCCCACACTTTTTTTCCTCTCTCCTCTCTCTGCCATGTGGTCCTTTGCCCTTTCTGAAACCTGTTTTCCCTGAGGTACCACCACCTTGTCTGAGGGGCTCAGCCACGCCCTGCGGTGGGTCAGTTGGAGATGGCTGGAACCAGCTGTGTCCTCACAGGGGCCGTCCCTGCAGACCCCCACCACCAGCGCCCTGCCACATGCAGTTGATACAAATCTCTATATGTAAAGTACACACAGAAGTATCTTATTCCACGTATGAATTGGAGTATACAAAAGTATATTTCTGCTCGTGTGTGAGTGTGTGTGTACACATATACAGCTGGAAAGAAGGATGGATGGGTGTTATTATTATGCAATTATCAAACTCTATATTTAAAAGTATATTTCAAAGTATAATTAATATTAAATGGAAAAAAAAACCCAACTAAATACCAAGTAAAGCTGTGAGAGTAAAGGAAGGTACTGTCCCACATTTACAGACATTGTATTTAAGTGATTTTCCTCAATTTCACTACTTTGAGAGTCAGGTAAATTAGGTTGAGAACTAGGACAAAGTATGAGGCTTGATGTAAAACCAAAAAAAAAAAAAATTAAACATGAATAGAGGAAATATGTCCTTTATGGTTTTGGGGTTTTTTTTTAAATTATATTCAAAGTGTCATCTCAATCCAAACCCACCAAAAGGAAGATGATATATAGTCCTGTAATTAAGTGGGATCATATTAATGGCTAATACTTTGTCCGAGAGTATCATAAACAGTTCATCTCTGTGAAGATTTCACTCCTTAATGCCATCAGTATCAGGAAGACAGATTTGTTTCTACTTCAGTGCATTTCAGCTAAGGTAAGTTTTGACATTTATAAAGTGTTTGAGTGACCTAAGAGTTGTTCTTGTTTTGTTTTACATCTTTGTTGGTGGTGGTTTGTTTTTTTCGACAAGGTTTTTCACTTAACTTTCTAAAACTGTAGACAGTATATATGGACAACCTGCACAAAATAAAATATTAACAAAGCTAAAATAAGTGAAATTTGTTTAATATTGTATCATTTTATCTGTATAGTCTTGATTCAAAGCCTATCAAAGTTAAAGGAAAGAATATAATTATCTTCAAGTAAATCTATGAGAATGCTTATATGTGATTGCAGCAGGTTGACTCTTGTCACCAACCATTAGCTATGAATCATGCCTACTGTTAAACAGCAGACATCCAAGACCCACATTCTATTATAATCCAATGGGGAAAAAATATTCCAATTTCTTCAAAGCAGTAGAACAAAGCAGTAGAACTTCCCTGTCCTGATTATTTTCCTGCAGAAAATTTACCTAAATTTTTGCAGCTTTATCCAAATAAATTAATAACTCCATTTTAGAACACACAATTTTCAGAAACACCAAAAAAGTTGTAATATAATAAATCTCTTACAAATAATGCCTTTATCCATATTTAACTTTGATTACTGGAATATCAGTGGAAGAATATTTTACCACATGCACATAAAGAATATTTTCCTTATCTCTCAATTGTTGAACCAAAATCGCCTGGGCATTAGCAAATAGCATATTAGTTAATCTATATATACAATTGGCAATTTTGAGTGACTGGATCAATTTTCTCAAATCAAAATGCTTTAGAAGAGCTGAGTTTTCAGAACAGACATTCATAATTTCCTCCAAAAAGAACTTTTCACTTGTGTCTGAAGCTAAGTCCCCACTGTTGAAAAGTCATGATAAATAACTATTAAAAAACCATTGCTCTAATAAAGTTGTATAACTTGTTAGAAGATATTTTAATATCTAGATCTAGTTTAACCCTGTGACTTTCTCAGGTATATTATACTTACAAACCTTTTCACGTATATCTCCAACACATCCTCTCTTCTCATATGCTAACAAGCTTCCATCTTACAGCTCCTGCTTTTTCAGATAATACTTGGTAAAATATTATGCAATGCTTATTATGTTCCTTATCCTGGAAATGGAAAATAAGATACAATGGAAAGGTATTTAATGACTCAAAATTGTTTGTAAGGAAATTCTTCTAATTGTTCTGGTGCAAGCAATACATGATTAAAACTTTGATTAAGAAAGAATATTTCAATTAATCTGATGTTATACACACTATGCAGTATATGATCACTGGGGAATAAAGCTCTTTTGATATTAGTTAAAGGTAAAATTTCAAAGCAGTGCAAAGATGTTTTACTCCTACTGATGTTGACAAGAGTTGCCTGACCAAAGTCACATACACTATGCTAAAAATTCACCCTATTAATTAAGAAACAAGACTTCAGAAATACTATCTGCATCTTAAGGTATCCTGGAGTAAAAATGCCTGTTTCTATAGAGTCACTATAATGTATGCAGTGTACTTGGAGTCCTACAAGTTTTGCCATTGACAGTTCTTGTAATTTCAGAAAAACTGAGTGTCATTAAAATTAGAAATGGGATAATTCAGTAATTCTGCCTGGAAGAACACCATAGTTTAAACACATATCATTATACAGAAAAAGAAAAAAAAAAAGAAAACAAACAAACAACCCTTTGGAATGTATATTTGGGAAGTATGTACTCACAACACAGTAAGTTATGCACGCATAGGAGAGGATTAAGTTAAGTTTTGTGGTATATGTAAACACACAATACCTTTTCACACATAGAAGCTGTACTATTTCAGCTCTTCAGGTACCATTAGGTAACTTAATGTCAGCACACTTACGCTGGTGTATGTACAGCAAGGTAAATATCACAGAATCACAGAACGTTAGGGATTGG
>NW_010326629.1:0-5349 GCF_000700745.2 Antrostomus carolinensis | reverse complement strand
CCAGGGAGATCTTATAGCGGCCTTCCAGTACCTGAAGGGGCTACAGGAAAGCTGGGGAGGGACTTCTTACAACGGCAGGTCGTGATACAACAAGGGGTAATGGCTTTAAACTGGAAGAGGGTAGGTTTAGCTTAGATATTAGGAAAAAAATCTTTCCTGTGAGGGTGGTCAGACACTGGAACAGGTTGCCCAGAGAAGTTGTGGGTGTCCCCTCCCTGGAAGTGTTCAAGGCCAGATTGGATGAGGCTTTGAGCAACCTGATCTAGTGGAAGGTGTCCCTGCTGATGGCAGAGGGGTTGGAACTGTATGATCTTTAAGGTCCCTTCCAATCCAAACCATGCTATGATTCTAGGACCATAAAATGAAAATTCTCCCCATGATTTGATTTTATCCATTACACATGTTCAGTAGGTCACTCAAGAGCCTGTTTCCCACAAAAGTCCAATTTGCACATGGGAAAGCTGACAGCAAAGGTTTGGTTGCTACTTTTATTTGAGTTTACACAGCCACTCTCACGTTCTCACCTTTCAGGCCTGTACAGGAGGCAATCCACCTACAAGATCAATTGCCTCGAAGAACAGCCAGTTCTTGTACGTAGTATGTTTGTTAAAGGTAAAGGAAGGTTAAATACGTGTGCCAAAGAACAGTTCTGGGCACTGAGAGCAAATATGGCTATATTTATCTGCTGGGATTCTACCTCTGGAGAATGCTCACTGCAACACTTTAACTCCTGCACCTTGGGATCTACTCGAGAAGAGTGTCAGCTGGCCTCAACCAAAATCAAGCCAGGGACCATGTGAACACTTCAAAAGTATATACTACTCACCTTCTGTCACTATAGAATTTACTAACATAGGTGTCGCTTATTTTTCCTCACAGTTCTTAGCCCTGCATCTTCTCACTATGAGACAGAAATGTGCTCATCACATATGAGCAGAGAGGTGAGGCCCTAAGAAAGGTCTGCAGGAGGAAGCAGTTGCTACAGCCAGCAGAATAATTCACCAGTCCCAGCTGGTCACACAAGATGCATATCCTGGTGCTCCTACAAATGGTCCCAGGTTAGACACTAAGAATGTATTTTAAAATATCATATATTTAAATATCAGTTCTTACAAACATTTGATGATATAAGAATCTCAGCTTTTGTTACAAAAAAATGGGGCAAGAGGGTAAAACCTCAGGAGTTCATGCTTTTAGCAGACATATGGCAGTTAGCCCAAATTATGTAGGGATGAAGTCTGTAAATTACAGGTACTAACTACACCATAAAGGTCAAACAAGTTGAATAAAGTGCAAGAGCACTCGGGGAACAATGGGTTTAGTCAATCAGATCTAAAATGAAATGATGCCTTGCAGAGTTCTGCATATTAAGTTTCAGGTGATCAACACCGATCTGGGCTACACATGGAAAAGAACTAGGATCAGTACAGTCCCTGAAGACCTGGATGAGTTCTATATACAAGACTGAAAATTATTTGAAACCCTACATTTAATACACAGGTGTGGCAACCTCTTAAAACAGCTCCAGTATCAGAATCCAAACCATTAAGACAGTGGTGCACTAGAATTTACTTCACTCACCTTAATAGTATTCAAGTGTCAAAACAAGACCTGTAGTGCAAGGGTTAACTTGATGACTATTATGCCCTTACTTCTGCTATTCTGTGACTGCATGGCCTCCTCCTAGTTCCATACCAGTGATGGAAACCAGATCAAGATCCACAGCAATCCTCTCCTGCTCCTGCAAGGTCCCTTCTCAACCCCCAGTATGGTAGCTCAGCTCTCTGCTTTTAATCCAATATCCACTTCGGTACAGAAGATTTATTTAGACTGCCTCTTGTTTCATAAAGGGCTCCAAAAGTCTGTAGTGATTTTTGACACTTTGTTATAATGTTTCTATGACCCCCCACCCCCTCCTCACACACCACCTCACCACCCAGCCTCATTTTCATATGGATACAAAGCATCGGGATAAAATGATGGTTCATTATAGTGGTACAGAGCTCTTATCTTCATCCGGCAAGAGTCATTTCCTTCCAAAGATTGAAATGCAAATGTGAAAATTAATGATAACTGCATTATCTGATAGCAGAGATAATACCGATTCACTGTCAGAGTAACACACAGTCGTTCTATGATTTCCTCTGCTTCTTCACAATATTCTTCTTACTGTCAGACTATATCTATGGTTAACTATGTTTCATGGATTTTTGTTAATTTACATCAAATAGCATTTCCAAGATCTTATATCTACCACATTTCCCCAATCAAAAAAGAAACGAAATCAGGACAGTAATCTCCAAGTCCTTCTTAGGACTGGTTTAAAAAGAAAGAAAAAGAAAAAAAAAAAAAAAAAAGAAGTAAAAAAGGGGAAAGAAAAAGACTATCGTTAATGTCTGTTTCCATCTTGCAGTGGTCTACCAACCATTCCAATCTATATTACACAGTTTTGTTTTGTAACCCAAACTGTTTACAGTAGTACTAAATAATGCAGAGTAAACCCAACAATCAATATGTACTTACAAGTGATTCTTATGAATGGTTACAGGAAATCTGTTCAGAAAAGCTTTTCAAACTACCTTTTATAGCAGGTAAAAATGGGAACCTGGCATGTCAGATATTCAGTAGAACTTTTCTGATCCACGTCTTGCTAAAGCAATACACCAGATAACACAGGAAAGCCTGTTTCTCTCTATCTTTTATTACACATTAATAGCAGTATAGTTCAGCATAACATTATTTTAAAGCACTATTTAATTTTCTGTTTACTATTTTTCTTGCACTTTCTGATACACCAACCTGTAATAGTAATTAAATGAAAAGATATTGTGCTATACTTAACTATCCTTCGTACTTTTTTCAACAGTTCTCTGATATATGTATATGAGTTATGATGAGTCTTCTGAGATGTAACATGAGTTATGATTTCATCCTGCTTTAACTATTATCAATAGCAGCAGTTCTGTTGTTCTACTAGAGGCAGAAATTTACACCTGGGAAACTTTCACTTTATGTGGAGATGAATATAAACAATATGTAAAAAATTAGCATAAAATGATGAGAGTTTAGTTTTCCACTGCATTTTTTTTTCCCCATTTTGGATATGTGGGAAAATCATTTTCTCATTTTCTAAGAAAAATTCAGATACATTTCAAAAGAACTTCTGAGACTGACTTTCAAGACCATTCAACTCACAGAATCAGTATATCCTGCAAGAAGACTGTTCTGCTTTATGATTATGAAAGTAAGAGCTCACATAGGGAATAAGGATGATCTAGTTGACAGTATACTGCATGTGAATTAAGAAAAGAGAGATCCAGTTCCTCCTTAGGATCAAGTTTTTCTGAGTTGCATTAATTTCACCTCTGTAAATGGCCGATACTCAGTTCCCCGACAGCTAACACGGAGAATATTTCTCTGTCTTAAAAGGCAGATACAACCTCATCAATGGCTGAAACACCCACTGGTTATTGGACCTCTGTGGGAAGAAAGTCAAAAGAACTGAGCACATTGTATTGGTGGAGTGTGTTTTGAATATCCTTTTGGCTTAGTTAAGTCAGAAATAGAAAATTGTGTCCCATCTGTCTACGGTGAAAGAACTTTCCCTTGCATATTTTACTCATAGAGTAGGTATGGGTTGTCTTCTACTGTATTGTTTTATTCTATCATGATGAAATAATAGCACAGAATTTAGAAAAGCACAGAGAAGTTATCATTCTTAACACAGCTTAAACACACAGTTATTTGAGAAATAAAAATTGGGAGTTGCTTATGCAGAGACTGCTAGTGCTTATTCATTATAAATGCATCTAAACAGTACCATATTTATAAAAGTAATATACAGTATATTAATTTATTCGTTCCATTTTAGTTACAAGGAATTATCACGGTCAGTCAGTCTAACTTCTACCCCATTTAAAAAGTCCAGTGTTTATCACACAACTGGATCATGCTCTTTAGGAAAGTTTGTCACCTTGAATGTAAATATTTCTAATAATAGATAAATGACTTTTCTCTTTCAGTGTTCCAATAATTAACTTTTTAAGCACTAAAATTTGTTCTTTGTGTCTGAAATTGTGGAGCTTCAACGTCCATTTAATCTTCTGATACTTTTGCTAGAAAGAGGCACCATTGTTATCAGATTTTCACTCTGAATCCAGTTTGCAATCAGGTTGTTCTTTAATATTTCCTTTGAT
This sequence comes from Antrostomus carolinensis, assembly GCF_000700745.2. NCBI lineage: Eukaryota > Metazoa > Chordata > Aves > Caprimulgiformes > Caprimulgidae > Antrostomus > Antrostomus carolinensis. The sequence continues at coordinate 1,153 of NW_010326629.1, read as the reverse complement.
AAAATAAATAGGAAAAGGATCTAGATTTTTTCACAATACCAGTCCTTTCAATATTCTAGGGGTTCTTCTCTTAACCTGTTTCAAATTTTAACATCATTCTTGAATGCAGGAGACAGAACCCTGTTTCAGCATCAAACAAGACTGCTAACTAGATAAGCAAGATAATTTGAGAACCCAAACCACACCCGAGCCACAACTGTATCTTTAGGCTCAACCCTGGTTCACTAAATCCCACGACGTTTTTGGACACACTGCTTTCTGTAATAAAACTTCTATTGCCTTCTTGTAAGCATATGACTTCATCTTTAATTATACTGAAACTAAAACTTTGCTGCAGCTAACATGTCAAGTTACTCAGATCTGGCAATAGCAATACCTATCCATTTTTCAGTGTTTTCTTTGGACTGTAAACATATTGCAAAGAACTAAAATACTTTAGCTCACCTTTACATAATAAGTTGGTTTCACAAGATGTATTTTTTCCATAAACTAGATTGGCATTCTTACTAATCCCCCTTCAATAAAGGAGTCTTACATAACTTATCCCCTTATTTCCAGTGGGACCACTGTCATGTGGACAAGTCTGTCATTATCCAGACCAACCTTGATTAACTGTTATCAAACATATTTGTTTCCTCCAGTATCCTAGAAATTCCAAATCATCTCAAATTTTTTGAAAGCTGAAGACTGATGATTAGGACAGTGGTTGACCTAGCTCCTAAAAAAGTTAAACTATCAGATTGCTTAAATTAGCTAGGATTTAGCAGGTCCAACACATTGATCAGTTGCTGACGGAACATAAGTACAGTCATCATTACAGAAAAACAGGTTTGTCAGCACAAACACATTTTAAGCAGACTAGAAATATTTAAATTACTCTAACCCTTTCATCTCCCCTGTAACTGTTAAGAGTCCTGACTTGTAATAGATCAATACCAATTTTCTAATGATTTTTTTCTTAACACATTTTAAAATGTCATCTTATTGTTATTAATGAAGCTACTGATAGATTTTGAGCTACTTCTTTTCTTTTAGATAGGTATTACAGCTCCTAGCATCTGGTTACATCTACTGTTTTCACACTCATTTTAAACTTCGATTTTTCTGTTTTTTTAAAAAAATTATCACAGAATCACATAGAATCACAGAATGT